>NW_026000057.1:47363732-47368631 GCF_001458135.2 Marmota marmota marmota | reverse complement strand
GCTATTTGTAGCATTTCAGTCATTTGTACCAAGTAAGTCCATTGGTCTTTAGGTAATGGGGTAATTATGTGAGAAATGTCATTGCCCGTCAAAGTTATACTTCTCTGTCTTCCTTGTTCAATTAATAATGCGATCTGGTCAGCATATGGCATAATATTTTTGGAGAATCTATGTTTTGTATAAATCCATTCTAAAGGAAGCTCATGCTGTCCCAGAACTGCAGTAGGATATTGAAATGTATTTAAGATATAAAGAGAAATAGGGGCTTGTAGATCTATTCTCTGAAGGAATGCATTTTTAATGCGTTGTTCTACAAAGGTCAATTCATCAGAGGCTTCTTTAGTAATTATACGAGAGCTATTAAGTGCAGAATCTCCTTGTAACAATGAAAACAGATGACTTAATTGATAAGTAGGTATCCCCAAAGAAGGTCGTAACCAATTAATATCCCCTAATAATTTTTGAAAATCATTAAGTGTTTTTAAATTATCTCTCCTAATTGATAATTTTTGAGGAATTATCTTTTGTCTAGTAACTGTATATCCCAAGTAATTGATGACATCCTCCTTCTGTATCTTTTCAGGGGCAATTATTAACCCATAAGGTTGAAAATAAATTGGCAATTTTTGTAATAAGTCATCAAGTTCCCGTTTATCAGGTCCTGAAAAGAGAATATCATCCATATAATGAGAAATATATAACTGAGGCCAATTTTTATGGATAGGTTTTAATGCTGCATCAACATAAATTTGACACATTGTAGGGGAATTCATCATTCCTTGGGGTAACACTTTCCATTGATACCTAAGATGAGTTCCTTTATGATTAATTTGCGGTAAAGAAAAAGCAAAATGCTTACGATCAACAGGATAAACAAGAATAGTAAAGAAACAAATGCATCCTCAGGGGACTAGATAATGTCTACAAAGAACTTTAGGATGGTACTTATCAAACAAAAAGGAACAGTCTGAATTTAGCTCTGTGTATCTGCTGAGGCATGATATTTGGACAATGTGGGCAATGTGATATTGAAGAACTGCTTGCTTTGTTAGAAGAAGTTTATAAAAGGAACTTGCAAATAAACCTCAGCATGCAGTTGCGATTGCTGCCTTGGCTCTGCATCCCCTGTGTCCTGGTTATTTCGCGACCCTTACCCAGGGACCCGAACACTCTAGATGTTCACAATGACCCAAAATAACATGGAGGAGTGCCACAGTCTGGCTGGGCACAAATGCCGCAGTCTGGCTGGGCACACAATCACGAGCCACCACACAGCTTGTAGATTCAAACAGCAACTCTTTATTCCCAAACTCACACCAGCCGTCTACAATCACGTTCTGGGGAAATCCACATTCTCTGCCCAAATCCACGTTCTCTGCCCAAATTCACCCTCTACTGGGCTTCTGTCTCCCAAAATATACTGTCTGAATCCCGTGAGAACTCAAGGGGAACTCAGGCAGCAGGATACGCCCTATTCCCAGCAGGAATAATCTTAAACCTTAAACCTGGAACCTAAACTGGGAACGCCCTAAACACGATTATCTTAAACCGGGAACACCCTAATCTGCCTTGGTCCTTGAGCAAGGTCACCTACATTCAATGTCACTGCAACATGGGGTACGCTGGCAAGGAAATTGTCATACCTACTTGGCTAATGGCTCCCAGCAGAGGAGGAAAAGTTTATTTTGGCTCCTAGTTTCAGAGGTTCTGTTTGTGGTTGGCTGAATGTTGTTCTGGGCCTGACATGAGGCAGAGCATGATGGGATAAGAACATGGCAGAGAAAAGCCACTCATCTCATGGTGATGCAGAAACAGACAATGCAAGGAGCCAGGGACATAACATATAACCTCCAAGGAACATGTGTGGTGACCCAACTCCTTCAACCACACATGACCTGACTATAATTACCACCCAACAATCCACTGATTAGGCTACAGTTTTTAAAATCTAATCACCCACCTCCTGTGTTGACCTTTTGAAGGACAACTCATATTCAAGCCATAACAACTATTACCTTGTCCCCAATTTGATGCTCTTCTGGAGGTTTCTTGAACATCCCAAGTTGATTCTGCCTCAGCGACTTTGCACCTGCTCTTTCTGTGGCCAAGACCTTTCCTCTCTGGGCCTGGGGGCTTCTCACTCATCTTCCATGTCTCTCAGCTAAAATATCACTTCTGTAAAGGGGCCCTATTCCTCCCACCTGACTGAAACAGGCTTCCTCCCTCTGCTTCCCATTCAGTATCTAATTTTTATATTGAGAATATGCATCATGCTTTGTATTCAGTTGATCTGTCTGAGAGCCCTTCCTGAATGTAAGTATTACAACAGTAGCCCCCACTTATTCAGGACTGACCAGGGCCAGGTATCTTCACATATTTTAACTCATTTAATCCTTCTCAAACTGCTGTAAGTATAGGTATTTCTGTTATTGATGATTTGGAAATAGGGCATAATAAGGTCAATGAATTTCCTGGGGTGATATATAAATGAGACAAAAAAGAGAAGATAGCACCAGAATCTATTCCCTTTGCCTGGGCGCTGTTTTGCCTCTTTCAAAGAAATGATACTATGGTATTAACAAGCACCCAGGGCCTCCTTCTGTACCTGATGCTGAATCAACACTTAGAAAACAATTGACTTGCTTGCTCCAGCCAACAGGTACTTTCTATATATAGCCTCAGTCATTTCCACAAGAGCCCTGGTAGGTGACCCTGGTTATTCTCCATTCCTCTCCCCAAGGTCTGAGGTGACTGGGGAGAAAAGGGCTGCATTTCTTCCGTTTCCTTCCTAACTCAACACCATTCCCAACAGTGATAAGACACTCCCTGCCAGGGGCTCAGCCACTGTGGTGCCAGCCTTAACTGGGCTCCAGAAACCTGTCTTACTGTCTCTCACTTCTTCAGCCTCTGGAGTGAACTAATACCTGGAAGACATGCTCATTTGCATAACCCTGCATAACCCTGCTCATCCTCATTTGTACCAGACTGGTATATTCTGTTGCTGACAGGGAGCATGAATAGTATAAACATGGGGACACATCATTTCATGAGAAAAGAGGCCCAGAGACTAGAGGAAGAACAAGTAGCCCAAGGACACATGACCTGGCTAAGCAGCAGTGTGCAGGTTCATCTGCCCCCAACCATCTGCTCTGTTCACTTATGTAGCTCATCTTGACAAAGACCACCTGGACCTATAGGTGAGGGAGTGGTTTTTGCAGTCTCATAATCCAATTTTGGGACCTTGGGCAAGTTACTGACTCTCCCTGAAAAGTTCAGACAATAATAACATTGTTTCTTATTTTCCAAGGATATTGTTAGAATTAAATGTCACTTATAGAGCAGACATCTCAGAACATAGTAAGTGTACAATAAATCCAGCCAGGTATCATCTGTCTCCCTTTTATATGTTGTTATTGAGACCTCCCAACCAATGTCATTCCCAGGCTCACTCTTCTCAGAAGAAAACAAGTGAACAATTCAGAAAGCTAGAAGGGGCTAATAAGCCCAGTTTATTCGTAGTCTCTGCTCTTTCCAGGGTAAGGATGGCTGAAAGACCCCGGAGTCACTTACCTGAGTTAAAGTTGCACCTGCCCCCCTTTTTCTATTGCCTCCTCAGCTCTGTGACAGGAATTTTTAACACAGTGTTCCTAGCCTCTGAAGGCCACTCCCAGTCGGAGGCTTTGAGAAGAAAAGTGTGAAGTACAAAGTCCATTGTTTCCAGAAGCAGCTGGTGCTCTCAGGCCCCAGGCCAGCTTCCCAGGGATGAGTTCTGGCTGGAAAGACACAAAGATGAAAGTCATTAGGACCAGGGTCAAACAAATAAGTTCCACTGCTGGGCATTTTCTCCCCCTGCCCTCCCTTTAAAATAATAAGACAGGTAGTGACAGGAACTTCCTATTTGAGACCAAGCAGATTGGCTGAAACCCAGCATCCATTCTCAGCAAATGTGTTTCCACTTTAGTAACCTCAGGGCCAAAGAAATCTCCTCTTTCTCATTATTACCATTCAAAGGTCTAGGGTACTTGATTCCTACTGGACTGCTTCTGGTCACATGACCACCTCTGAACTTATCACTGGGGTCCAAGACTGGTTCACCAGACCAAGTCTGAAACAGGAAGTGGCTTCTTACACTATTGTACCCTTTAGGTCAAATACCAGAATTGTGGAGAAATGGGAATCTCAAGGGAAAATCATGGTGCTATCACCAGTAGGAAGAGGGATAGGTGCACAGACTACTTCCTAACTGTTTAGTTCTGGCCTTTAAACGTTAAATAAATGGGGTCATGGAGCTTTATTCTATGTATGAATTATTTTTCTCCAAATTATATCTGTGGGATTTATCCACATCATTGTATGTAGGAATATTTTATTCATTGGTGCTATGTGTATTCCATAGTGAGATTTCAACAAAGTTAGTGTATCCATTGTGTTATTCGTGGGCATTTAAGATGTCTCAAATTGCTTGCTGCTAAGAAAATTCCAAGGGAATTTTTGGGTGCACATATGGACACATTTCTGTTCAATAAGGA
Source organism: Marmota marmota marmota (assembly GCF_001458135.2). Lineage (NCBI taxonomy): Eukaryota > Metazoa > Chordata > Mammalia > Rodentia > Sciuridae > Marmota > Marmota marmota. The sequence goes on along the minus strand of NW_026000057.1, from coordinate 47,364,102 downwards.
TACAGTTGAAGAACAGGATCCTTGTTCCTTTTCAAAACTCCAAATTCCTTTCTATTAAATTCTGGAATACTACTCAGATTTAAAGAATTAAATTATAGCATTTACTGGTAAATGCATGGAATTGAAGAATATCATGCTAATCAAAATAAGACAATCCCCCCAAAACAAAGGCCAAATGTTTTCTCTAATATGCAGATGCTTATTCACAATAAGGGGGTGAGTACAAGAGAAGAATAGAGTTACCTTAGATTAGGTAGAGGGAAGTGAAGGGAGGGGAGTGGAAGGAATGTGGGGATAGGAAGGATAGTAAAATGAAACAGACTTCATTACTTTATATATATATATATATATATATATATATATATATATA
>NW_026000057.1:47351819-47362525 GCF_001458135.2 Marmota marmota marmota | reverse complement strand
AAGAAAAAAAAAAAAAAAAAAAAAAAAAAACTTGGTATGCAAGAAAGAGAAACTCAGAGAAAAACCAAAAGCACATCTTTCTTTTCAAGAGTTCACTTCCCTGATAATGGGAAATAATGAGTGAGTACTCACCTGGTATGCGCCAGACTTGTGACCATTTTACAAATACCGGAAACTGAGGTTCTGAAAAGGGATCCCTGTCATTTTCCCAGAGACTTAAACAGTGTGACCTTTCACCCTGCCCACCCAGGGATGCATTTGTCAGGTTGCATGTGACTAAAACATTCAGGGGCCACTCCAGGGGAACTGGGCTAATTGGGCCATGCAAAATAACCACACAACAGACAGAAATGCCTTTGCATTTGAGGGTGCTATGACAGCTCCTCTGACCTTAAGGGTGGGGGTGGAGAGGGAGAGAGGGAGAGAAGGAGAGGAGAGAGAGAGAGAGAGAGAGAGAGAGAGAGAGAGAGAGAGAGAATGAGAGCACACACAAAGAGAGAGAGAGAAAGAATGAGAGCACACATGTGCTAACCCCTTTTATTGAGGAGAAGCTATTCAAATGAGGCAAGGGGTCAGGTTTTAGGGGGCTGAGTCTAGCTTCTTTTTTAAATATTTTTTTAAATATTGTCTTAGTTGTAGTTGGACACAATATCTTTATTTTACTTATTGTTATGTGGTGCTGAGGATCGAATTAGCTTCTTGATGTCTGCTGTCAGCAGGCTGACTGACATTTAGGTAGGCCACACCCAAGGGTAGAGTAAGAGAAGGGGACACACAAAAGGTGTTTCCATGGAACATTCTATCCCAAACAGGGCAAGGGATAATATCATGAAGGAACAGGTTAACATAGCTCCACCCATGGGGATGTAGGAAGGCACAAAGACACAGTAACTGGCACCCTAGAAGACCAGGGCTATCCAAATCACAGCATGACCGCCGGATGCCACACCATTTATCAAGGGAGTCAGACACAGTCATGTGCTAGTTTGGCCTCCCACAGATCCCCAATTTGCACAATTATTAAAAGACAAAGGGTGAATCAACTCATGCTCTTAATCAGGAAACGTTGTGTCCTCCTATTGAAGAGATGGTCTTGAAACCCCAAGAAGCTGGCATTCACTTCTGAAGTCCACTTTCTCATATGCCTCTAGGCATAAGTACACAGCCCCATGCCCAGGTACATATGCAAAGTCACATCCAGCAAGGAGAATTGGGTGGCAGATCCAATTCTTGATCCCAGTTTAATCCCATCTCTCTGATAATCTATGATTAGTAGGACTATCATAACATGGGATGAGAGTAAAGATGTTTCCATCATTGATGAAGAAAAATCTGGCAAATAATGATGACCCTTAGTCTTTAGAGAATGCTGATCTAGGTTGTCCAGGCCTGTTTGTAGAAAATATATACAAAATATTTAAATTAAGTTAGAAGTACTATTTCTATTCAGTATGGTACCCATTCACAGACCATTTACTCTGCACAAATCACGAGACTAAAGAAGATCCATAAAGCTTGACTCCTGCCCTCCAGCTGCTAAGGAGCCTTCTAAGATAGCATCAGTAGGGCTCAGCAGACGTTGAATGACCTTACCCCTGCATACTTCTCTAGTTTCACTTCCTGCCATTCCCACATCCTGATCTGTCCCCACTATGGCTTCCTTTGGATCCCTGTGCCATGAACTCTCCTCACTTTTGGACTTGGCACATCTAGTTTATCGTCTTAGAATGCTTCTTCCCAATTTATCCACCTATCATTCAGATCTCTGCTCACTTATGCATTCCCTGACTTCCAGTGGGAATTTGATTCCTCATTATTCAGTAGCAAGCAGCTCAACAAGTTAGTTGCTGCTGTCCAACTGGTATTGAAGTCTCAGGCTAACTGAACTAGTGTATTTTCTCATGTGCCCTAGTACAGGTTTAGTGCCAGAAAGGGGTAGTGGCAGTAATCTGGCTACAATGACATAGAATCCCACTATTATTACTGAGATTCAACAGATTTTTTGAGCAAATGCTTCTCAATTTATTTTATGTCTGTTGTTAGTTTTCAGATTCCTTAAATAACCTTTTTTCAACCTTGCACACCCCCATTTTTATCATTGCTTTTGGGAGGGAGAGAATTTTATGGGTACATACCCCTTCACCTATCTTGTAAAAATGTACCTATATTTAAAAAAAATCTTAGCACATGCATGCACACACTCACAAACACACACACACACACACACACACACACACACTGTCCTTTTTTCTTTTATACAGACCCATATTTCTCCTAATAATTTTTCTTCTTCCTCGATGACTTTGTTTTAACATTTCTTGTAGTGTTGTCTGCCAGTGCGAAACTCTTTCAACATTGGTATGTTTTGAAAAGTGTTTATTTTGCCTTCATTTTTATAATTTTTTTCACTAACCACAGAATTCTAGGTTGATAGATTTTGTTCTTCCTTTCAGTATTTTAACATGGAAACTCCAGTATTTTCTACGTCACATCATTCCCAGTGCGCATTCTGCAGCCATCTGTATTGATGTCGCTCTCGCCTTAAATGTCTTTTTTGTTCTTCAGCTGTTTTTGAGAATTTTTAGCAATTTTCTTCTGTACTCCTCCTTTTATTTTCTTTTATATCTTGTATTTGGAATTCTTTGGGCTATTTGGATGTGTTGGTTTATAATTTTCACCAAATTTAAAAAGTGTTGAAGCCAGAATTAGATAGGAAGTCAGTATAGATAGGTAAATTGAGTCAGGTAGGATCAAGAAGGCAAATTTCGAGTGATTCTTGAAAGTTGGAGACTGTTCCCTGAGGGACTGAAATGCCAATTCCTTCAGAAACCTTCTTCCACCCTTATCAAGAACCTGCCCCTTCTCCAACCTGTTGCTAAGGTAATCTATCCTAGGAATTGTTCCTTCCTCCAGTGAGGGACAATTCCTCGGATAGGTTACCTAAAATGTGTCCTGTGCTATTCCATCCTGCCCTTCCACCTTCAGCCCTCCTGGTTCTCACCTTTTGGCTATCTCCTGGGGTATTTCCTAGGTCTAGTCACTTACTCAGGAAGGAGAAAGATAAGTGAAAGAAGGCAGGAGAACAAAGGAAGCCTCAGAAATAAAAAGGGCAGAACACCTCACTTCTTGAAATACCAGGATACCACCCCTCTTTCCTCATGGGAGAGAAGAAGTCTATGTTAACCCTTTTAAAATAAACCCTGCTTTATATGCTTTCCACAATGTGCTTCTCTAATGTTCAAACTTCAACATATGAGGAAGCAGAACTCCTCACCCATAATAGGTGGTATCAGTGTCAGCCATTGTTTGTTCAGCTATTTTTTATAACCGATCCCTTATCTGTTTTCTCTTAAGGGACTCAATGACCATACATTACATAATTGGATTTTGTTAGTTGAACTTTACTAATGCTCTGTTCACATTTTTTCCCTCTCTCTTCATTTCAATTTGGATTTTTCTATTGATGTGTTCAGGTTCATGGATCCTTTCTTCAGTATTTAATTTCTTTTTAATGATTTATTTATTTATTTTGCATTACAATTCTTAATACACCATTATACAATAATTTATCATATCTCTGATTATATATAATGTGTGTTGACACCAAATTCACATCTTAATACATGTATTTTGTATAATGATGAGAGTCTTTTTTCACCATCCTTGTTATTCACCTTCTCCCTCCCTTTCTCTCCCACCCCTATTCCCTATCTAGAGGTAATCTTCCTCCATTTCTCTCCCTCCCAACCCCATTATGAGTCACCTGCCTTATATCAGAGAAGACATTCGGCATTTGTTTTTTGGGGATTGGCTAACTTCACTTAGCATAATCTGCTCTAATGCAATCTATTCCCCTGCAAATGCCATGATCTTATTATTTTTTAGTGCTGAGTAATATCTCATTGTGTAAAAATGCCACTTTTTAATCCATTCATCCACTGAAGGACATCTAGGTTGGCTCCACAGTTTAGATATTGTGAATTATGCTGCTATAAACATTGATGTGGCTGTATCCCTGTAGTATGCTGTTTTTAGGTCCTTTGGGTATAGTCTGAGAAGAGGAATAGCTGGGTCAAATGGTGGTTCCATTCTCAGCTTTCCAAGGAATCTCCATACTGCTTTCCAAATTGGCTGCACCAATTTGCAGTCCCACCAGCAATGTATGAGTGTACCTTTTTCCCTGCATCATTGCCAGAACTTGTTGTTGTTTGTCTTCATAACGGCTGCCACTCTTACTGGAGTGAGATGGTAACTTAGAGTAGTTTCAATTTGTACTTCTCTGATTGCTAGAGATGATGAGCATTTTTTTGTATATTTGTTGATTGATTGTATATCCTCTTCTGAGAAGTGTCTGTTCAGGTCCTTGAACAATTTATTGTTGGAGTATTTGGTTTTTTTGTTTGTTTCTTTGTTTGGTGCTTATCTTGTTCAGCTCTTTATATACCCTAGAGATTAGACTTCTATCTGATGTGTGAGAGGTAAAAATTTATTTCCAGGATGTAGGCTCCATATTCATCTCACATATTATTTCTTTTGCTGAGAAAAAGCTTTTTTGTTTGAATCTGTCTGATGTGTTCATTCTTGATTTTAATTCTTGTGCTGTAGACATCTTATTAAGGAACTTGGGGCCTAGCCCCACGTTATGGAGATTAGAGCCTACTTTTTCTTCTATTAGACACAGATTCTATGATTTAATCCCTAGATCCTTGATTCATTTTGAGTTAACTTTTGTGCATTGTGAGAGATAGGGATTCAATTTCATTTTGTTGCATATGAATTTCCAGTTTTCCTAGCACCATTTGTTGAAGATGCTATCCTTTCTCCAGTACATGGTTTTGGAACCTTTGTCTAATATACTGTAGTTGTAATTTTCAAAGTTGTAATTTTCTGGGTTAGTCTCTGTGTCCTCTATTCTGTACAATTGGTCTACTAGCCTGTTTTGGTGCCAGTACCATGCTGTTTTTTTTTACTATTTCTCTGTAATATAGTTTAAGGTCTGGTATAGTGATACCATCTACTTCATTCTTCCTGCTTAGAATTGCTTTAGCTATTTTGGGTCTCTTATTTTCCAGATGAATTTTATGATTGCTTTTGCTATTTCTATAAGGAATGCCATGGGATTTTGATCGGAATTGCACTAAACCTGTATAGAGCTTTTGGTAATATAGCAATTTTAATAGTATTAATTCTGCCTATCCATGAGCAAGGTAGATCTTTCCATCTTCTAAGGTCTTCTTCTATTTATTTCTTTAGGGTTCTATAGTTTTTACTGTAAAAATCTTTCACCTCTTTTGTTAGGTTGATTCCCAAGTATTTTATTTATTTATTTATTTTAAGGATATTGTGAATGGGGTAGTTTTCTTTATTTCCTTTTCAGAGGATTTGTCACTGATATACAGAAATGCCTTTGATTTATGAGTGTTAATTTTATATCCTGAAACTTTGCTGAATTCATTTTGAATTTGTTTACTAGTTCTAGAAGTTTCTTGGTAGAGTTTTTTGGGTCTTCTAGGTACAGAATCATATCATCAGCGAATAGTGCTAATTTAATTTCTTCTTTTCCTAGAGTTATTCCTTTAATTTCTTTCATCTCTCTAATTGCTCTGGCCAGTGTTTCAAGAACTATGTTGAATAGAATTGGTGAGAGAGTGCATCCTTGTCTTGTTCCAGATTTTAGAGGGAATGCCTTCAGTTTTTCTCTGTTTAGAATGATGCTGGCCTGAGGCTTAGTGTAGATAGCTTTTACAATGCTGAGATAAGTTCCTGTTAAACACTAGGGATAGTGTTTTGAAAATACTAGAAAGGTGCTATATTTTGTCAAATGCTTTTTCTGCATCTACCGAAATGATCATATGGTTCTTATTTTTAAGTCTATTGATGTGATGAATCTTTATCCCTTTTGATTGACTTTGGCTTGAAGTCTATTTTATTTGATATGAGTATGGACACCCCTGCTTGCTTCCAAGGTCCATGTGAGTGGTATGATTTTTCCCAACCTTTCTCCGTCAGTGTGTGTATGTTTTTTCCCATCAGATGAGTCTCCTGTAGGCAGCATATTGTTAGATCTTTTTTTTTAATCCAGTCTACTAGCCTATGTCTTTTGATTGGTGAGTTTAAGCCATTAATATTTAGGGTTTCTATTGAGATATGGTTTGTATTTCCAGCCATATTTGTTTATTTTTGTTATGTAACTTGATTTGTTTTCCTCTTTGATTAGTTTTTCCTTTACTGTACTACCTCCCACTGTTGGTTTTCATTGTTATTTTTAATTTCCTCTTCATGTAATGTTTTGCCACGTATGTTTTTAAGTGCCAGTTTTCTAGCTGCAAATTATTTAACTTTTGTTGATCCTGAAAAGTTTTTATTTCATCTTCAAACTTGAAGCTTAATTTTGCTGGATACAAAATTCTTGGTTGGAATCCACTATCTTTCAGCATTTGAAATATGTTGTTCCAGGATCTTCCAGCTTTTAGAGTCTGTGTTGAAATATCAGCCATTAACCTAATTGGTTTACCCCTAAATGTAATCTGCTTCCTTTATCTTGTGGCTTTTAAAATTCTCTACTTGTTCTGTATGTTGTACGTCTTTATTATAATGTGTCTTGGTGTGGATCTCTTGTGATTTTGCACATTCTGCGTCCTGTAGGCTTCAAGGATTTGAATTTCTGTTTCATTCTTCATGTCTGGGAAGTTTTATAATATTATTTAATTGAACAGTTGCTCATTCTTTGGTTTGGACCTCCATACCTTCCTCTATCCCGATAACTATTACATTTGGTCTCTTTATGCTATCCCATATTTCTTGGATGTTCTGCTCATTGTCTCTTATCAGTCTCACTGTGCAGTATACACTCTCATTTCAAGATGATATACCTTGTCTTCGTTTTCTGATGTTCTATCTTGTAAGTGTTCTACTCTGCTGGTGATACTCTCATTTGAGTTTTAAATTTGGTTTTATTATTTCCTTCATTTCCAGAATTTCTTTTTTTTTTTTTGTATAACCTCTATCTCCCTATAGAGTTGATCTTTTGCTTCTTGGATTTGTTTATGTAATTCGTTATCAAAGTGATCTTTCATTGTCTGCATTTGCTGTCTAAAGTCTTCCTTGAGACTGCAGATCATCTGACCATGTATATCCTGAAATTTTTATCTGACATTCCTTCTGCTGCAGTTGTTACCTCTTCTAATGTTGAATTGTCCTACATAGTTTGTGGTCCTTTCTTTCCTTGTCTTTTCATACTGCTCACGTTTCTTTCCAGCTCTGTATGACTGTTGTGTTAATGTTTTTCCCCTATATAATTATATTGCTTTTGTATAGTTCCAAAATCCATCTGATCAGCTGCAGAACCATGTTGGTAGCCACGCCCACCAATAGATGGCGAGTAAGGTTTTCCAAGAAGGATTCCGTCTGTTTCCCATGTAGGATGTTTGGTTTGGTGTGGTAACATGGTGTTACCTTGTGCTGTGTTCAGAGCTTGGTCTGGTGACCCACAAGCAAAGCCTATGCCTTCTGCGCTGCCTTCCATCTGCGTCACCTGTGCCATGCAGGAACACCTTCCATCTGTGCCACCCGCACAGTGTCAGACCTTTAATTTCTTTCGAATCCCAATAAATGTATCTTGAATTTTAGACTTTGAGATTTTTATATTTTAAAGTACCATTCTTGTAACTACTTAACTATCATTTTTTATTTTGGGGGGTACTTAGGATTGAACCCGGGACTGCTCAACCACTGAGCCACATCACCAGCTCTCTCTCTCTCTCTCTCTCTCTCTCTAGAGAGAGAGATAGATAGATAGAGAGAGAGAGAGAGAGAGAGAGAGAGAGAGAGAATTTAGAAACAGGGTCTCACTTAATTGCTAAGATGCTGAGGCTGGCTTTGATCTCAAATCCTCCTGCCTCAGCCTCCCGAGCCGCTGGGACTACAAGTGTGCAACACCTCAATGTTCTTCTCTGACAATTATATTTGTCAATTCTGTGTAAATTTGGATTGATAATTTTTCCTCATTAAGGTCCCACTTTCCAGCCTCCACATGTGGTCTATTGCCTGCTGGACATTGTGATTTTTACCTTGTTGGATGCTAGATATTTTTGCATCTTTATATCCTTTTGCTTCATTCAAATACATATCAAATTGAAGCAAGACAACAATTTGAGGTCTGAATTTTCTAGGGGCTGTACAACATGCTCAGGGATGGGACAAATATCTATCCATCACATAAAGAATAGATGTTTTGACTCAGAAGTCATTTGTTTGCTATTCTTACTTGGAAGGTCTTGCTTTCTGGACCAGATTCTCACTCCAATTGTCATTTAAAGCACCAAAACTATCTACCCATTTCTGTGCTTCAGTGTCTTCCATTCTTCTTTACACCCAATGAGGCTTTTTCCTGGAAGTTCCTTGTGTGCCTTGCCACTCCTAGGTCCTTACCTACCATTATCTAGGAGACAGAGCTGACCCATTTCTGCTAATCTCCCATGTACCAGGCTTTGCATCAGTCATAGCACTAAAATTCTAGTATTACCCAAATTGAATTAACCCATCCACAACAGACACTACAGAAATACAGAGGATAATGAGAAATTACTATGAAATCTTATACTCCAATAAAATAGAAAACATTGAAGGCATCAACAAATTTCTTAAGGCATACGATTTGCCCAGATTGAGTCAGGAAGATATACACAATTTAAACAGACCAATATCAAGTGAGGAAATAGAAGTCATCAAAAGCTTACCAACCAAGAAAAGCCCAGAACTGGATGGGTACACAGCCAAGTTCTACAAGACCTTTAAAGAAGAATTAATGCCAATACTCTTCAATTTATTTCAGGAAATAGAAAAAGAGGCAGCACTTCCAAACACATTCTATGAGGCAAATATCACTCTGATTCCAAAAGCAGGCAAAGACACATCAAAGAAAGAATACTTCAGACCAATATCTCAAATGAACATAGATATAAAATTCTCAATAAAATTCTGGCAAATCGGATACAAAAACATCAAAAAGATTGTGCACCATGATCAAGTGGGATTCATCCCAGAGATGCAAGATTGGTTCAACATACTGAAATCAATAAATCTAATTCATCACATCAATAGACTTAAAGATAAGAATCATATGATTATCTCAATAAATGCAGAAAAGGAATTTGACAAAATACAGCACCCTTTTATGTTCAAAACACTAGAAAAATAGGATAACTGTAACATATCTACACTAAGCCTCAGGCCAACAACATTCTAAATGGAGATAAATTGAAGGCATTCCCTCTAAAATCTGGAACAAGATAGGGATGCCCTCTCTCACCACTTCTATTCAACATAGTTCTTGAAACACTGGCCAGAGAAATTAGACAGATGAAGAAAATCAAAGGAATATGTATAGGAAAAGAAGAACTTAAATTAGCAACTATTTGCTGATGATATGATTCTATAACTAGAAGACCCAAAAAAAATTCACCAGGAAACTTCTAGAACTAGTAAATGAATTCAGCAAAGTAGCAGGATATAAACTCAACTCCCATAAATCAAAGGCATTTCTGTATATCAGTGATAAAGCCTCTGAGAAGGAAATGAGGAAAACTAGCCCATTCATAATAACCTCAAAAAAAAGATATTTGGGAATCAACATAATGAAAGAGGTGAAAGACCTATACAATGGAAACTATAGAACCCTAAAGAGAGAAATAAAAGAAGACCTTAGAAGATGGTAAGATCTATCTTGCTCTTGGATAAGCAGAATTAATATTTTCAAATTGGCCATACCACCAAAAGCACCATACAGATTTAATGCAATTCCAATTAAAATCCCAATGCAACAGAGATTAGAAGATGGCAGCGAGGGGAGTGCATTGCCCCCATGTGCCGCATCACTGTGTGGGAGTATGATGAGTCAGGACGGCTAAAGGCTATCTTGTTAGGAATTTCCAGCAATAGTGGGGTGCTCCGGAACCTGGAGGAAGGATTTCCATCGCACGAGGATCGGCTACAGGGACTCAAACGCGAGACATTTGTCGCACGGAGGGTAACACTGCTTATTCAGCAAATCGCCCCACAGCTAGAGTCTGCAGCACGCGCTGGGAAACGAGGAGATAGCAGTGCAGGGATACAGCACTGCAGTTTCTGCCAGCCGTGCAAGCACCGTACTCAGTGCTGAATTCTGGGTTCGATACAGGGGAAGGAAGCGGTCCATTTCGGTTCTCCACACCGGTCAGACCACAGAGGAGGCCAGAGGCCACCATCTTGGAGAGCTGATGTCACCATCCCTGTTTTCGACTGACCGCAGCTCATTCAGCCATAGAACAGGTAATTTCAGGCTGCCATTCGCCTGCGGCTTGCAGACAGATTACTCAGGCTCAGTGCCTAAGTGCTTCTTGGAGCCTGCTCTTATCAGAGCATACACCGAGCACGGAGCGGCCGAGTTCCAGCTCTCGGAACTGCTCTGGCCCAGGGCTAAGGAGCCCGCGGAAACTGCTTCTCGGTCTGGGTCCTGCTGAGGGCCGGTCAGGACTCACACGTTGCTTTGGTTACCCGGCAAAGGGAACGAAATGCTGCCATTCGCATAGGATACCAACATGGCAGAGATCTGATGTCATCAGAAAGCGGCGGAGGAGAGAACTTCATCAATACCAGCGGCGACAGAAACAGTTGGTCTCCTGGTAGGAAGGGAGAGTCACAGACACCCGAGTCTCTCTCGATTTGTC
>NW_026000057.1:47320955-47347065 GCF_001458135.2 Marmota marmota marmota | reverse complement strand
AGGAGTCTTATTAAGAAGTTGGGCCTAATCTTCATCATGTGGGATTAGGCCCAACTTCTTAATAAGACTCCTATAGTGCATGAATTAAAACCAAGAATCAATAAATGGGAGGGAATCAAACTAAAAAGTTTTTTTTTCCTCAGCAAAAGAAACAATCTGTGAGGTAAATAGCCTACATCCTGGGAGCAAATATTTACCTCTCACACATCAGATAGAGCACTAATCTCTAGGGTATTTAAGAACTGAAAAAGCTAAGCACCGAAAAAACAAATAACCCAATCAACAAATAGTCCAAGAACCTGAACAGACACTTCTCAGAAGAGGATATACAATCAATCAACATATATGAAAAAAATGCTCATCATCTCTAGCAATCAGAGAAATTCAAATCATAACTATTCTGAGATATCATCTCACTCCAGTCAGAATGGCAGCTATTATGAAGATAAACAACAATATGTTGCCAAGGATGTGGGGGGAAAAGGTACACTCATACATGCTGGTGGGACTGCAAATTGGTGCAGCCAATATGGAAAGCAGTATGGAGATTCCTTGGAAATCTGGGAATGGAACCACCTTTTGACCCAGCTATTCCTCTTCTTGGACTATACCCAAAGAACTTAAAAACAGCATACTACAGGGACACAGCCACATCAATGTTTATAGCAGCACAATTCACAATATCTAAATTGTGGAGCCAACCTAGATGCCATTCAGTGGATGAATGGATAAAAAATATGTGGTATATACAGGATGGAATTTTACTCAGCAATAAAAGAGAATAAAATCATGGCATTTGCATGTAAATGGATGGCGTTGGAGAAGATAATGCTAAGTGAAGTTAACCAATCCCCAAAAAACAAATGCCAAATGTTTTCTCTGATATGGGGTAGGGAGGGGGAACATGAGAGTAATAGATGAATTCTAGATAGGGAAGAGGGGAGGGAGGGAGAGGGAGGAGGCAGGGGATTAGCAAAAATGGTGAATTGTGATGGGCATAATTATCCAAAGTACATGTATGAAGATAAAAATTGGGTGTCAACCTATTTTATATAAAAACAGATATATGAAGAATTGTGGTATATATGTATAATAAGAATTGTAAAGCAAAAAAAGTACATGTATAAAGACATGAATTGGAATTAGCATACTTTATATAAAAAAGATATGAAAAATTGTGCTATAAATATGTAATAATAATAGTAATGAATTCTGCTGTCATGTAGAAATACAAATACTGTTATGTTCTACCCAGTAAACTTCCTTTGATCATAAAAAAATGAACCCATCCATCTCATCTGTGGAAGGGAGGGAGTAGAGTGACTGACAGGTGGGATGCTGCATTGATGTGTCTGTTTATGGCCTGCATCACTGCATTTGGGTTCTGCCCTAGAGGAGGAGCTGGGCTGAGGGGAGTGACATACCTAGAAGAACTATTTACTTCTGAGTTGGCAGGTTTGGGAAGATGAAGAAATAACCCTTCCAGGTCAGAATTTTGCATGGAAAATGAACACCTAGCCTGTCTCTAGGAGTACAAATGGGGGCAAGATCTAGTCGTGAGCACAGGAGTAAAGTTACAGCCCTTATCAAGAGGCATGGGACTATGGGCTAGACCTATGGCCTTGGCCAACTCTATGTAATTATTAGGATCCGGAGGCAGGAATCTTCAAAACAGCAGTATCTTGTGCCAGAATGGGGCACTGCTAACTTCCTCAAGAGCAGGTGAGAGACTCAGAGTGCGCAGTGTTAACTCCTTAAGATAGAGACACTGTGAGGGCTGAAACCCTTCCTTCTCCACACTCACAAGAGGGCCTGGGGAGCCAGACTGGTTTTCGGGAATTCAATTCTGGCTTCCTTTCTGAAGATGGGAGCAAGTGTTCAGGTGATTCCATTACCTGCACTGGGTAGCTAGATGGATGTCCCAGGTGAGGTGGGTGAGGAAAGGATCACAGGAGCCCTCAGGCTGAGAAAATGAGGAATGAGGGGTGCAACCTTGGGCAGGGGTTACTTTTCCAAGGACAGCGTTTCCCCTGGGGAGCTGGAGTGGGCAGAGAGCAGAAGTGGGTTGGGCGCCCCCCACGGTGGCCCTGGGGCTAGCCGAAGTGGGTGGGGAGGAGCAACCACTCAGTACTTGGGCTTCACAGTTTAGCTCTACAACAGATGGAGTCCATGAAATGAGGGGGCTGTGCTGCCCAAAGGGCGTCAGCGGTGCTAAGGAGGCTAGGCCTGGCCTAGGTTAGGGGAATCCTGCTAAGCATTTAGATTTCTCAGCTGAGAGGGGGCCATGGCACAGGGTGCAGCTGCTTCATTGAGGCAGGAAGTGCGCTGTCGCCAGAGGAGGCCAGCAGGAGCAGTACCCAGCCAAGGTGCAGCTCAGTGGCCCCAAGACCCCGCCATCCTTCTCTCTGCTTGGAGCATCCACAAAGCAATCCTGCCTCCTCAGGAACCTCGGGGCGCCCCACGGATAGCTCCAGTTGCACAAGTGAACCCAACTTCGCTGCTGGGAGAAGGGGGGAGGGGGAGGGGTGAGGCAACGAATGAAAGACACTCTGGACACGGGAAGTGGGGGCCAAAAACTCAGCCTGGAGAGTCCCGGGCGCGATGTTGCCCGACCCTTGCACCACTCTGGAGGGTGCTGGAGTGTCTATGAATGGCAGTGCTTTGTCTATTGTTTTTAAATCCCTGAAATTAAGGCTAAGATTATTATTCTTTAATATTTTAAACTACTAGGGCTACTGCAGGAATCGCTGTGATTAAGAACTTTTGTTATACCCACTTTGACATGTATGTATATGCTTATTTGATCACTCAGTAAGCTTAAAAGTATCTTCAACTTCCATTTTAATTTTGCCTTACAGGATACATTTTGGTGATTAATATATGGTTAATGGTTCAGACATCACATTAGAAAATGCCGCAAATAACTCACACGCAGGTCAGCATGAACAAGGAAGCACAAGCAGAAGAAGCCAAAGAAGCAGAAGAAGAAGCTCTTTTATTGTATACATCAGTCTTTTTATAGTATTGTGTACAAAGCATTCCAACAGCAATGAATCAGGTCTTTAAGCTAGCTAAACATAGTATACAGAAGTAACTTACTAATCAGAAGTGACCTGCTTCTCATGGCTTAATCGACTCTTGGGCTGGATCATTCTGAACTCTGCTCTTTGTTAAGAACAGATAAAAATTTTTCTTAGAGCCCTCCTAGCTCACTTGGCAGAACATCCCATTTGCAGGCAAGCTCCACCAATGACAGCAAACTTCTCATCTGCAAGGACATTGGCAGTCACGTCTGATTCTCTACAGAAAAAAAAGCATTAGGATAAAAGGGTTTTAAAATCATTATTTTGTGTCTTGATTACTCAATAAAATTTTCATAATTTTCGTGGTTTAAAGAGGTGGATCTCAAAGTATGATCACCAGCTCAAGCAAAGGGACACCAGGAGCGAATTTGTTTGAAATGCAAATTCTCAGTTTCTATCTAAGACCTGTTCAGTCAGAAATTCAGGGCCACATCTTATCTATCAGTGTTCAGCTAATGCTCCAGAAGATTATGATGCCTTAATCATTTAACTACTGAACCATAGTGGCAACATGGAAGATGAGGGTAAAATCCTTTGGCTAAAATAATCTTGGAAAAATCGTGTACAGAACAAAAATTTCCTTGCTGGCTAACTGTAAAAGCAAGCCTTAATTATTTTAATGCCACCAGTGATATACAGAGGAATATGTACTGCTAAAATGTGAAATTGTTTAAATTCTTCATTACCAGAGTTTCATTATTATATTGTCATCTAATAAGCTAGAGAACTTCATTTGAACTTGACTAATTATATTCTTACTTTGTTCACAATATTGTTATATTCACCACTTTGACCAGTGGTGCCAGCTGGACTGTTGACACATATTCTTTCCACAGTGCCCTCAATCTGTGGCAGTCTCTATTCAGAGATGAGTTTTATATCTTAGACTGCAGAAGCAGTGACATCATCAGCATTAGCTGATTAGTTAGCTCATTTGACCAGCATTCTAAGGAGAATTGTCCTGGTGTACATGAAAGAAAATAGCTTTCTAGAGATAGCACAAACTATTCTTAGTTCTCATTGTGCATAAGAGAAAGCCCAGGTCTTTTAAGATAATACATATGTGGATTTTCCTGCCCAGGCTTGCTCTAAGTGTTCCCTTAACTTGGCAAGGTTTTTGGGAATTAATAGGGGCATCCAGGGACATGGAGTTTTATTGCCCCCCCCTTTAGTAATGATATACTTGGATAAGCTGTTATACAGATAACCATGGAAATAATGGTATAATATTCTCATCTAAAAATAATGACAAGAATCATATTACTAGAAATTATAATAAAGGGATTGAGCCTCTCTATAATGAAGACAATGGTAAATCTGCCTCTTAAAAATGCATTTGAAACCAATATGACAATATAATATGCAAAGCAAATTTGAAGACAATTATTGTATCTGTAAATCATTAATATTTTGGGCAGATAATCAGAAAATAATTAAACAATATTACTTATATCATTTTTTTCTAACATCAGCTTTGGAAGGCTTCCTGGGCATGGAAAATTAATGGTGTTGCCAACAAAAGTTTCCACAGGTGTTTTGAAAATCTCTATTATGGAGTGGGTATCATTGATTTGTCCAAGAAACATAAACCATAGGTGTTCATTATGGTAAGAAAGTCCTAATTTGTGCTTAGTAGAGAAGAGAGATGCAATTTGTATTATTGATTCAGTTTTAAAATATATTCTAAATGTATAAATTATATTTTTATGTTTGATGTATTTTTTACACATGTATGAAATGGATGCAAGTTACAAAATCATTAAGTTTTGAATACATTTGTTGTGGTGATAAGAACACTCAACATGAGTATACTTTCTTAACAAATTCTAAGTTTGCAATAACTAGGTTTAATGTTGTAAAGCAGATCTCTAGAACTTCTTTATTTTTAGTAACTGAAATTTTACATGAGTTATATGGCAATTCTCCATTTTCGTTTACTCTCAGGCTCTGGTAACTACCATTCTATTCTCTGCTTCTATGAGTCTGACTATTTTAGATACCCCATCTAAGTGGAATCATGCAATAATTGTCCTTCTGCAAATGACTTATTTCATTTACCATATGGTTCCCCTCATTCATCTATGCTTCTGCATATGGCAGGATTTCCTTTTCAAATGTTAAATAATATTTCAGTGTATGTGTGTTGTTTTCTATATCCACTCATCCATTGATGGATGTTTATATTGTTATGCATTGATGGATGTTTATATTGTGAATAACGCTAGAATAAAAATGGGAGTGAAAAGTCTTTTGAGATCCTTATTTCAAATCTTTTGAATAAATAACCAGAAATGTGATTTCTAGATAATTTAGTAGTTTTACTCTTCATTTTTGTAAGAACCTCCACATAAATTTCCCTAGGGACTGCATAAGTTCACATTCCCACCAACACTTTAGGGTTCCATTTTTTCCATATCTTCATCAACACATTTATTTGTTTAGATATTAGCCATCCTAACAAATGTGAGGTTATATCTCATAGTTTTGATTTTCATTTCCCTGATAATTAGTGATGTTGACAGCACTTTCATAAGCCTGTTTGCCATCTTTCTTAATATTCCTTTGGCTATACAGGGTTCTCTATTGTTCTGTGTGAAATTTAAGGTTTTTTTTTTTTTTTTCTATTTCAACCAAGAAGGCCATGGGTATTTTGGTAAAGAATGGATTAAGTCTGTATATGACTTTGTATTGCATTTCCATTTTAATAGTATTGTTAATTGTATACCATCCATGAACATGACATGTATTCCTGTCTTATTTACTTTATTGTGTTTTGGAGTTTTCTATATACTTCAAGTTTTTTTAACCTCCTTCATTGAGTTTATACTCAGTATTTTTTTTCTTCTTGAAGTTACTGTAAATAAAAATGCTTTCTTAATTTCTCTGTCATCTTTCTGTTATGGTGACAATACACTGTGATAATCAATTTATAAGAAGAAAACGTTTATTTTGGTTCATTGTTTCACAGGTTTCAGTTAATGTCTTCCATTTCTTCTGAGACCTTTCTTTTATAGTCATTTGGTTTTATTGCCTTTTCAGTGGGTTACAAGGGATTGAACTCAGTCAATGGACCCTGATGTGTTTGGTCTAAGGCAGCAAAATATATCCTGCTAGATGGTATGGCAGAGGAAGCCTGTTTGCCTCATGGTAGCTAGTTGGAAAAGAGGGATAAAAGAGGGGGCCAGGATCCCAATATCCCTTTCAAGAATATACACCCAGTGACTCAACTTTCTTCCACTAGGCCCCACCTTCCAAAAGTTCTACCCCCAGGCAGTAGAACCACAGGCTAAGAACCAGGCTTCTAACACATGAGCCTTTGAGGCCTAGGGGTGGAAAACTATAGGTTTAATCTTGAATGTCCCCCAAGGGCCAACGTGTTGAAGGCTTGATCCCCAGCCTGTGGTACTATTGGGATGCAGTGGAACCTTCAAGAGATATGGCTTATTGAAAGTAGGCTAGGTCATTGGGGGTACATTGAGGGAGCACGGTACTCCAGCTTCTTCTATCTCTCTGTTTCCCATATGCCATGAGGTGAACAGTCCTCCTTAGTCATGTGCTTCCACCATGATGAAATTTCTCATGATAGGCACAAGGCAACAGAGCCAAGCAACCACAGAATGAAACTTCTGAAATCTAAGACAAAATAAATCTTTTCTCCTTATAAGTTGATTATCTCTGGTATTTTGTCACAGTATCAGAAAGCTGACTAACAGAGTTTCCTTAGGAACACAACAGTTTTTTTTGTGTGTTAATTTTTTTATCCTGAAACTTCACTGTATTTTTCACTAATTCTAATTTTTAAAATGTTTAGTATTTTTATATCTAAGATATCACCTGGAAGAAGAGATAATTTTACTTCTTCCTTTCCAACTTGGATGCTTTTTATTTCCTTATCTTGCCTAATTGCTGACTATGGTTTTTACTAAGATGTTGACTACAAATGGTGAGAGAGGGCATTGTTGCTTTGTTCTTTTTTTCTCCAGTTTCCAAAATTTTATTATCAATTTTGCCAGTAGTTGCTTACTCTTATTAAACTAATTAAACAAACAAACAAACAAAAATCCCAGATAGAGATGAGCAATTTTCCAGCCCCATAATCAAGCAAACTGCATATATATTCTTGTCACAGAGCAAGAGGACACTTAAGATCAACCCAAGAAGAGCTTTAAGTATCCTCAGGAATACATCTACTTGTCACTCTAGGTCTAGACAGTCCCTTTTTAATTGTCTAACTCTTCACCCAGATGCTTTTTACAATCTGAAAATATGAAATCACTCAAATGAAGTACCCCTTCAGAACATTGTTGAAACAGATTAAACATGAAGATATTGCAGACCCTTGTTCTTAAATGTTAAAAATATTTATATTAGTAAATAGAATATTTTTACTCTTGGATATATTCTGTTACATTCTAAAGATCTTTTGTTCTGCCTTTT
Source organism: Marmota marmota marmota (assembly GCF_001458135.2). NCBI lineage: Eukaryota > Metazoa > Chordata > Mammalia > Rodentia > Sciuridae > Marmota > Marmota marmota. The sequence continues at coordinate 47,339,545 of NW_026000057.1, read as the reverse complement.
CGATAATGTCTTCCATTTCTTCTGAGACCTTTCCTTTATAGTCATTTGGTTCTATTGCTGTTTTTTTTGTGTGTGGGGGGGGAGGGTACCAGGGATTTAACTCAGGAGCACTTAGTCACTAAGTCACATCCTGAGTTCTATTTTATTTTATTTTATTTTTTAATGTAGAGACAGGGTATCACTGAATTTCTTAGTGCCTTGCCTTTGCTGAGGCTGGCTTTGAACTCGCAAACCTCCTGCTTGAGTCTCCTGAGTCATTGAGATTACAGGCATGTACCACTGCATCTGGCTTGTTCTATTGCTTTTAGCCTCTCCAGTGGCAAACCATTTTCTTTTGCACCTATGCAAATAACTTTTATATATAGTGGGGATGGGGAAGCATACTCATGATTTGTCATTAGAAAGATTTGACAGGTTCTTTCCCTTCTTGAGTTGAAAATTTCTCTTCTATTACAAAATATATTCAACTTTTAACCTCCCTTTTCCCCCATGCCACCTCTGACTTATTTTGCCTTGGTAATTGCCAAAGTCAAGCTTAAAATTCTGCAGGTGGGTCATGAAGCAGAGAGTGGCCAAAGGGTTTTGGAGATGGATCCTCTCTGTCATTTAGTTGCTGCCATAGGTGAAATACAGAAAACCTTCCTTCTCCTGGCCTGTGCCTTTCTCGCAACATGAGCTAGCCATATCTCACCAGAGCCTGCACTGCACCATCCCAGAGGTTGGGAAGCAGGATTGCAAGAAACCCACAGCAACCTGGTGCTGCTGCCAATGGAGGAAACTGGTATTTGAGGCCTAGGGGCTGGGGAAGACTCCCTTGCTTTGTTTTTGATTTTCAAGGAATATTTTATTTTTATTTATTTATTTTTTTTTTTTACCATTCAAAACATTAGCTTTCTATGGATGGCTTTTATTTTGTGAAGATAATATCCTTCTATTCTTAGTTGTTGAAGTTTTTATCCTGAAATGATCTTGAATTTTTTCAAATGCCTTCTCTGAGTCTATTAATATAATCAACTGATTTTTAATCTTTTGTTCTGTTTATTTAGTTGATCGCATTAATTGATTTTAATATATTGACCCACCCTTGTAACCCAGGAATAAATCCCATTTAGTCATGATGTATTATCTGTTTAATTGTTTTATTGAATTCAGTTCTCTGTTATTTTGTTATAGATTTTTGCTTCTGTGTTCATCAGAAGCTTTGTTTTGTGGTTTTGCTTTTTAAATCATCTTTAATTTTGGTTGTAAGGGCATTGATGGTAGTATGGTCCTCATGAAATACGGTTCTTGATATTTTACTTTACTGGCCACTAATTATTAGCTTCTAGAAGCATTTGATACAGCCCCTGAAATACTCATGTTTTCCTGATTACTATTTTTGTTTCTATTCATTTTAGGATTTTTTTTTTTTTAAGTTTGGGGTCATTCCTGGAATCCTATCTCCTTAGCACTTCTCCTGTCCCTTTGTCTTTTGAAGAGCATGGCATTTCATATCTGCCTCCTCCAGTCCTTCCTGCTGAGGGAATACAAGCATTATACTATTAAAAATGCTTTTATGGCCCTGGAGCATTAGTGCGCACCTGTGGGAGAATGAGACAAGATGACTGCAAATTCAAGGCCAGCCTTGGAAACGGATCAACAGCTTTAGCAATTTAGTGAGACCCTGTCTCAAAATAAAAACTATAAAGGACTGGGGATATAGCTTAGTGATGGGATACTTTCTTAGCATGTGGAAGGCCCTGTGTTTAAACCCAGGACTGGGGGGGGATTATTACATGTGAATTAATTTTATTTCCATATAAACTGTGAGATATAATGCAAAGAATGGATTCTCATAAATCTAACTTTGCAGGAACTTAATCCTAGGGAGCTAGTGTGGGTTTGAAATGAGACCCCTGGGTTTCCAGATGTGTAAGTTCCACAGAGAAGCTAAAGAAGGTGACTCATACCCCTACATATCTAGTGATCAGTTCCATTTGTATCTCCATTTAAATTTACATTGCTAGGTAAGAATTTGCTAAAGAACTCCTCATTTAAAAGGGACTGGAATCTGATCTTGGAAACCTTGAGCCAAAGGTTTGGCCACAGTTGCAGAGTTACGACTGAGATTCTTTCTTTTACTTACAGCCTGTCCTATCACACTAGAAAGTGTCTTAGACAAAGCAAATACCTACTAAATATGTTTGTTATCAGTAGCTGTGATCTAAACATAATTTTAAGTAACACTGAGGAAAAAAACAACTTGATTGATAAATATAAAGGGTCTTCTCTCTGTGGCCCATTATTTGGTTTATTTACTGAATTAATTTCATTGTAATTCTTCTAAGGGCATACCAAAAAAGTTGGATATTTCCAAATAAATACCAAGTGAACATGGTACCATTATTATTTTTTTTAGTTGTCAATTGACTTTATTTTGTTTAGTTATATGTGGTGCTTAGAATTGAACCCAGTGCCTCACACATGCTAGGTGAGTGCTCTACCACTAAGCCACAACTCCAGCCCAGCACCATTATTTTTTGAGGGGGTAAAGGACAGGATTGGGGTTCAAAGTATAAACTTAGTGTATATGCACATTCTCATTTACATTAATTTTTTCTAATCATTATTCCTCTTTCTTTATTCTTCTAATTTGAGCCCCAACCCAAATATGGGGTATTTTCTTCATTATTAGTATGTTTGTTTATTTATAGAAATGCAAATGTAAGTGTCCAAAATCTAAGCATGATGGGAAAATAATTCATGTTGTCTGTACTTCCATTAGTTTGAGATGGTACTAGTTGCACTCTTGATTTGAAGTCCTCTGATTTGACACACTGGACGTTTGACCATGTTTATAAACAATTTATTTTTAATATCCTTGAACTAAGCAGACATTTCTTTGTTCTTATTCTGTGAAATGAGAGAAAAATAATTTCCATACACATCCTCGGGTCATTCTTAACTATTTGAAATGAGTAGGGATATACACACATACATACACAATATATATGTTACATATATGTACATATATAATATGCACACATACATATATGAACACATATAAACGTACACAGCATTATATAAATACATATTATGTATGTATGTTTATGTGTTTGTGGATATATATATTTGTGTGTGTGTATACACACTCACATATACATACAGAGAGAGTGCAGTCACTGTGGAACAGCCTAAATTTGTATACTTGGTCCTACTATGATCACTTGTCTTAGTCTCCTTTGCATAACAACTACTCAAGTTTGTCTGTGTGGACACCTCATATGATGCTTTTGCATTACTTTCCTGGCAGCTATGGCCTGCATTTGAGGCTTTCAAAGGGTTTTCCCATCAAGGGAATGTGTGACCCACACAAGAAATGTCATAGGTTCACTATTTATATAAAATTATACTAAGTATCAGTTATCTGAAGATTTAATCACTTGCCTTGTTCATAGCAAATAATTTGTTGTACATTTTAAAAAGTCAATTCTGAATTAGAATAAATTAAAATTAAAAAGAGACATCAATATTTTTTTTAATTTCAGTTTTCTTGATAATCATTTGCAAAGCATTTAAGACAATGTCTTTTTAAAATGAACTTAAAAATGGCATGAAGAGATGTTGATGTGTACAGTTCAACTCATTGAAAAAATATGTCTTACATATAAATTGTTTTAAGTGAGCAGAAGGTGTAAACAGTGAGTAAAGTTTTAAAAAATCAATCATAATTAGTTAATGGCAGCATTTAGGCAGGTTAAGCCAATGCACTTGAGATCCTTCAACTAGACTAGAATAAGTCTAGTTTGCTTGATTTTGAAAATAAGGATGTGTAGTATTCTGATTCAGAGTGATATCCCCAAATCTTTCACTCTGTGCCTCTGAATCTTCCTGATGCATAATTGAGATGGAAGGTCACTACCCTAGAGAAGATGTGATAAAGAACAATGCAGTATGAGCCTCATGGGAGAAAAGTCCCACTTCATGAGCAACTCAGAGTGTCACATACCCTCAGCCTTTCTGTGACACTATGTCTTCTTTGCAGCTCTGTATGAGTGGTCATGTGAAGCCTATAAGAATAGCAGAAATTTTTTATGCTCTACTACATTGACTCCGATGGAAGTGGCCCTCTAGGACCAGCTCTTGTGTACTGTAACATGACCTGTATGTTACACTCTTCTGTAATTGTTAAATTCCCATGGGTTTTTACTGTGTGCAAAATCAAAATTAATAAAGTCAAGCATTTACTTAGTTGACATGCTTATTTAAATGTGCATTGTGATTGTAATGTGAATGCCAAGAAGTATTTTTTAAAATGTTATAAAACAAGTAAAAGGTGGTAGTTAAATGTTGTGTCTTATTTTCTGGAAATGTTCTTTCCTTGTGAAATAATTACCAATAAGTCTTTGCTTATTAGTTTAACACAAAAAGGATAAGTGTTTTTTTTTTTACATCAATAAATGTCAAATATTTCAGATGATGGACATGGTGTCTGTGGCCTCACACCTGCTAGGCAAATGCTCTACAGCTGAGCTTCATTTCCAGCCCTCTATTCACTTTCTAAATCCATGAAAATGTCCTCTTGGCTTTCTTTTGAATATCTCTAAAATATTTTATTTTATTCTCTGGATTTTTTGAGGTATAATTGACAAATAAAATTATATATATTTAAAGTATACAACTAGCTGTTTTGAAATATGTATACATGGTGAAATGTTTGCCCTTGTTAAGCAAATTAGTGTAGCCATCACCTTATGCCCTATGTAATTCTTCCTTCCTTTTTTTTCTTTCTCTCTTTCTTTCTTTCTTCCTTTCTTTTCTTTGGTCAGACAGTTAAGATCTACTGTCTTAGTACATAGCAAGTATATAGTACAGTGTTGTTATTATAGTCACCCTAATGCATGATATGTGATCAGAGATTATTTATTCTTCATATCTGAAATTTTGTACCTTTTGAGCAACATCTCTCCATTTCTCCCTTTGCCCAAGCGCTGAAACTGCCATTCTATTCTGTACTTCTAAGAGTGCCTTGTTTTGGATTTTTTCTGGAACATAATAGATATTTGCAAATAGCTTTTAAAAAAAGCCTGATTTAGTTTACTATTTCTAAATCATATATATTTCATGTGACCATGTATTCACATATTCGATATGTAAGGAAGAGCTTTTTTACCTAGAAAACCAGTTATAAGATAATTGTGTGTGGTTGAGAGCAATAAATACATGTTGTACACAAATCCTTGACTCTTCCTATTTGACATCCGCTCCTGCAAGTAGAGGAGCTCAGAAGAACTTAATTATCAAGTCTAGAGAATGACAACTACCCTAACTTAATTGGTGTGAGCCACAGCCTCTCCGAACATCTACAGTTCTTGTCTCTTCTTCTGTAACTGTACATGTGTGTACCTCTCCTCCTCAACATCATTTCACCAACTAAAAGGGGACAACCCTCCTTTGGGGAACTGTTTCTGTATTACCCTAATAGTATAGAAACAGTTAATTCGACCTCTGCTGAATTTGATCCTGCACATTCTCAGATAACATTAAGAAAAATACCAGTTCTAGATGATACTAAGAATTATGAGTCAGCTATAATTTGGTATCCATTATTACTACTATATACTGCCCTAATAGAGCTGCAATTTCCACAAGGAGGGAATTATGCATGGATTAATTTATGAGGGTTTGCAAATAGTTTTTTTAAAAAGCCTGATGTAGTTTACTATGTTGCTCCTGCTGGCCTGGAACTGGCGATCCTCCTGCCTCTCTCTCCGGAGTAGCTAGGAACAAAGCCATGTGCCATTGCGCGGGGTTTTGTAATTGGAAACAAAAATTTACTTGAAAATAAAGTCATCTGATGGCTTCTCAGTACCTGAGTCCAAGCCTTTCATTTCCTACTTCCCTCACCACCTCAGAATCTTTGCTCCATTCCCACCTGCCCAGTCTATCCTATTCAATCTACCAAATCGTCCCAGATACCTCCAAGAGTTTTCTTCTTTGGCTTTTCCTCTAAAATGCTGTATAATTATGTTCCAGCATTCACACAAAAGAAGAGTACTAGACACTGACTTAGATGAACTTGACACTTCCTGGAATCCAAGATTCCACATTGCTCATGGAGGTCGTCAGCAAAGCCCAGCTCTACTAAAGGGAGCCCTCAACTGGGGTCTGGGCACCAGATAGTTTCAGCCCCGGCATTGTCTCTCAAATGCGGAGAACTACACTTCCCAGAATCCTGGAGTCTCGAGTGGACTACATTTCCCAGACGAACTAGCGGCCAATCCTGTTCCACCCTGCTCTGGCCTTGTAGACCTTTGGGGCTGGGTGCACTATTCAAGGGTCTGAGATCGGTCGCGGACTAGATTCCCACGCCAGGCTGCTGGCGGACGGGGCGGTTCCGGAGCCTCCAGCTTGCGGAGCCCTGTCCCGCGAGGTGTCGCCCCGGGTGCCCCAGGCCAGGGGAGGTAAGCAGCAGAGGACGGTGGGAGGCGGATCGGGGCCTCGGGAGAATGCTGCGTCTGGAGTGGGGAAGTGTCCCGTAAGGTGTGTGGAGAAGCTTTTTTGATCAGGGCGATACCCCAGGACCTGTCACAAGTCCCCGCTAGCCATCCCGCGACGTCGCCTCAGATGTGTCAGGTTGTGCACTTATCCCGAGTTTGCAGCAGGCCCGTCTCCTGATTTCCCAGGTCTGTCCACAGTACCTGCCCAGCCCTACCCTACCCTGCTGTGTCCTGCTGCTGTTTGATTTGCTGGGGGACTCAGTGGAACGTGTGAGAAAATGAGTTTCTTCCCTATGGCTTCAGCACTTGCAGTGGCGGGCGTCGTGACCAATCTCACTGAGGAGAGAGGTGCTGGCTCTCTGATGGCACAATCAGGATTAGTACCCAGGTCTTTTGGTTTCTGTGCCTGATCCCCTTCCCTCCATTGGAAAGCTACTGTTTTTCTTTTATGGAACAGCTTTCTCTAAAATCTGGGAATCGATTCCTTGACAGGAGGCAGAGGAATTTGGGTGGAAATTTTGGAGAAAAATTGCAAGGTGCACAGTGAGATTAGAGTAGATGCTCAGGGACCGAAATCCTGGTACCATTTTCACTGGCTTTGTGAACTGGTGCATTCTGTCCTCAGTTTTCCATTTCTACAAAATGGAATGGAGCAATGCCAGCTGACTCTGTGGGATTGAACAGTGTAAGGCTGTTGGTGCCTGCCACTTGGTGAGGCTCAGTGAGTCCCTGCTGCTGATGGAGTCGCATGCCCTCCAGAGTTTTGCTTCTGGAAAACTACATAGCCACAAAGAGTGGGGCCCTTGTCCAGGACGACCCCAGTTTTTTTCTCCAGTTTTGTGCACTCGCAGATCTTTCTGACTTCCCTCTGTGGTCACTTTTGGTGAAAAAATATTAGAGCTCCTGATTTTGAGGGGTGGAAAGCAAAGGGGGCTTTCTTGTGGTTTCTTTTTCTTCTCTTAGATCCACCTCCTGGAGACAGCACCTACTCTGGGGCAAGTGCCCAGAAAAAGGACATGACTATTGAGCAAAGAGAGTCAAAGTCCCAGGTGAGCTTGCTCATTGCCATCGCTATTCTTAGTGGATGGATTTTCCCTCTCCCATTTGCAATACAACCTTCACCAGAATTCAGAGCACAAGTCCTTTGATCTTGGGGGAGCTGCTCCACCTTCACAGGTGGTGGTAGATTCTGTAAGGAATACTGCCCATACTTCTGCGTCTAGTGTTCACTTTTTTCTTGTTAAACATGTTTTTGTTCATTAATCTCAATCTATTGTGTGATTACTAGTTTGATAGGAATACTTGTCACAAGTATGTAACACTAGGGACTGAACAAACATGCAAACCTGATGAAATTCCTTTCTGGCCCTCTCTCCTTCATTCATTCTTCTCTTCCTCCCTTCCCTTGGCAAAATGCTTTTTTTTTTTTTTTTTTTTAATTTCCATTCTGAGCAAGTGCTTTGCATACAAAAACTGATCTTGACCTACCATTTTAATTTCTATGCTGGGCAACTAAAGGAGGCACCCCATCCAGGTGACATAACCTGTGAACAAAAAATAGCCATGTTACAGGGCACACAGTTGAAGAGGTCTTTTTCTCTGAAGGCAAAGAGGATGCTCCTCAGGAAGAGTTCCATGAGGATGCTCCTCAGGAGGGTTCCAGGGGATCTTATGAGATATTGGGGGTAGAAAAGCACCACATGCTATAGTTGCAAATGGGGTCCTCAAGGCAGACAGCCAAATTTTAACTCAATTCCTTTGTTATGTTTGTGGGCTTTGGGCAAATAACTCCACCTCTCAGTGCCTCAGTTTCCTCACTTAAGAAATCAAAATAACAGCTATGCCTACCTCCTAGAATAGATGAGAAGATTACTTGAGTTAGTACATAAAAAGTGTTTATATAAGGGGTGGGCACAAACCAATTGCTCTGTGTGGTTATTACAGCAGTTGAATGATACTATATTAATAATAGTATTAATTTCTTGGATAGAAATTGGTAAGGACATGGTGTACATTGCTTGCCTAGCTTTTTAATAAGATCCTAGGTTTTATCCCCAGCATCATATTTTTTTTAATTATATAATGTTTCTAGGACCTAGAAAATACTGGTACTTTCTCTACTTTGCATTCATCTAACACTAGCAGTTGGTATTTCTTGAGTATCCAATATGCTAGGGAATGTTCTGAGGGTTTTGCATTTGTTATTTCTCATTCTCACAGCAACATGGCAGTTATCCTCTATAAATTTGGATCAATTATCTCCTATATAATATGGTCCTCAAAGGTCCATGTGTTTAAGATGTGGCCCTGAACCCATTTTATAGACATATGAGGAACTGAGGCTTAAATTAGTCAAGTAACCCAAGTTCATTCAAGTACAGACAGACCCAGCTACCTGATCTTAAGCATTTTAGCAATATTGCATTATTTATGGACTCACAAATATGGTGGAGTTTGATCTTCTGAGACTATAGCCAGGATCTACCATTGTCTGTTTGAGCTGCTCTGTTTTCTTTAAGCCTTTTCCATTCTGTTCCAATGGGGCCAAGTTGCTCTCCTGCCCAGAGCCTTCTTCATTCCTGTGTGTAGGTCAAACACTACTGTACCTCCATATCCTCAGGATATTTAGGACCAGAGAGAGTGCTGGATTCGCAACTGGAATACTTAAGTTATGGTCTTGCTACTGCCACTGGTAAAGCATGTAATCTCAGGTCTTGGTTACACTTGATTTCATTTTCCTTTTCTCTGAAATAAAGATTGAACTAGAAGATGGCATATCATCCTGCCTGTGCTGCAGTTTTGTTTTGTTGCAGTGCTAGAGATCAAACCCCAGGGCTCTTGCACATCAGCACAAATTCTACTGTTGAGCTATACCCACAACCCCTACATAGCTGTCTTTCATTGTTCAAATTATTTAATGCATTTTCCTTGTGTGTTATTTGCATTGTAAATTCTTTGAGGACAAAGATCATTTCTTGTATTTCTTCCATATGTCAATAAATTATTTTTCTTGTCATATATTGAATGTTCTTGGTAGAGATTTCAGAATAATAAAAGCATATGAATAGTAAAAGTCAGTTTTTTTCCATTATACTCTTACAACATTCTTATGATACTAGGAATGGCAGGGCAGGGAGATTCCTCACACTCCAAGTAATGCTGAAGAAAGAGACACTTGGCTGGGTGTCCTTTAATCCAATTTATTTTTGACACTGTCTCCTTGGGGGTAACAACAGGTCTCATAGGTTGAACACTTAGGCCCCTAAGACTTTCCCCTATCCAGGTACCAGTTTAGGCCAGTTATGACCAACCAGGTATTAATTTGGTTTCCCCAGCAATTCCCTCCTTTATTAATTTGGTAGAGCATTCACAAAATTAAGGGAAACATTTACCAGCTTATTATAAAAGTTATCACCAAAACAATAAAAAAATAAGTTATCAGAAAGGATCCAGATAAAGAAGTACATAGAATGATGTATAGGTGTGCCACTCTCCAAGAACCTCTGTGCTTTCAGCTCTCAGACTGTCCAAATCCTTTCTTTTCAAGTTTTTATGGAGACTCTGCTAATACAGGCATGGTATATTAAATCATTGGCCAAATTTACCATCAGGCCACATGGAAATATATGCCTCACTTATATATTTCCTTTGTCAGTCTTTAGCATATAAAAAATCACTTGTCATTTATCACTTCGAAGATTCTATGGATTTTAGGAGATGTGTGTCAGGAAATGGGATGAAAACCAAATGTTTAATTTACAATATCACAACATTTTTAAAAAAGAAAGTAAAATCACTTCCTTCAACATCTAGAGATAACCATTGACAACTCTTTGGTGTATATCCATAAGAATACTTTTCTATGTTCTTTTATTTAAATGCATATGTATATGTATTTTATCTTTGTAAATTTTTTTCTAAAATGTACATAGTGTATAATTTTAGCCATTTTTGAGTTTATAATTCAGTGGTATTTTAAGTATATACATTCACATTGTTAAGGAACCATCATCATCTATCTCCATTGTAAATGATGATATAAAACAACACTTGGCTTTAAAGAAAATAAAATAGCTTGAGCCAAGTATGAGTGGCACAGGAACATGGATTCAAGTTGCCTGAATTATTTGTTTTGATGTGGAAGAGGTTACATGAACTATTTTATAGCCAAAAAACAAAAGTCATCGAGCAATATGTTTAAGAAATAAATTGGTGGGAAAAGTAGGTAGGTGAGCTGTAGCAAAGAGGGAAAGTTTTTACTATAGATATTGACTGTTACAGCCTTCTTAGATTTAGGGTTGGTGCAGGCTAGAGGTCTATTAAGCTATTAATACATTCTAAGAGGTTTACCTAATAGGAGAATATAGGTCAAATACAAAAGTTAAAGTAAATGACTTTTTTTTAAAGGCCCCAATGTACCCCAAGCTAATTTTGTCTCTCAACCTACAATTTGCCATCTCTCCAGAAACAGGATGTTCTCAGCTGAGGTCAGTCTGCATGATCTTTAATAAAGATATGGCACTGGGGAATAAAATTGACTGATTTATGTTATATGCATGTATAATTATGTCACAATGAATTCCATTATTATGTATAATTATAATGCATCAATAAAAATTAGTTGAAAATATAGATGTGGCTTCTTCAAAGAAATTCAGCTTCTTAATAGGTTGTCTCACTTATATATTTTCTAACCCTATGAGGTAGGCATTGGGAGGCAGATATATAGATTGACTAAGAATCAAGCCTCCGACAACTACTAGGATTGGAATTCCACTTTTATGTGTGACTTTGACAGATTTCTTATCCTTTCTGTACTTTTTTTTTTTTCTTTCGTGGAATGGGGACGATGATATTATCTTCTTAAGTTGTGGTGAAGATTAAATAAATTATAAACAAAAGACTAACATAAAGCTCTAAGAGCAGTACTTGGCCCATAGAAAGCATTTAATAACTGACAGCTATAAGAAGAAAATGTTTAATTAGGCTCTGACCATGGCTACTTGACCCTGTCACTTTGAGGCTATGGCAGAACAGTACTTCATGGCCAGGAATGTATGTCAGAGTAAGCTGCTCACATCATGACAGCTGGATAGTGAAGAGAGAGACAAGAAGGGGCCAAGATCCCAAATTCCCTACAAGAGCTCACCCATTAACCTAATTTCCTTTTACTAGGCCTCACCTCTTAAAGATTCCACCTCCGCCCAATAGCATCTTGGGCTGGAGACCAAGCCTTTAACACCTTGGCTATAGCAGCTATGTTCATACTTTCTGTGGCTCAGTGTGTTTTGTCATTGAATGAGTATTCATTAAATGAGTGACCTTACCCCTTGAGAAACTTGAATAGTGTCAGCAGGATCATTCCCCTGCCTTCTCTTTATTCCCCTTTGTCTAATCCAAAAAACTTTTATTCTTGCCTAACCACTCCCCTGCCTTATTGTAGATTAACATCCACATATCAGAGAAAACAACCAGCCTTTGGATTTTGGAATCAGATTATTTCATTTAACATGATATACTCCAGTTTCATCCATTTACTGGCAAGTGCCATAATTTCATTCTTCTGGCTAAGTAGTATTCTATTTTGCATGTATACCAATTTTCTATATCCATTCATCTGTTGAAGGGCACCTGGTTGGTTCCATGGTTTAGCTATTTTGAATTGAGCTGCTATAAACATTGATGTGACTGCATCACTGTCATATGATATTTTAGGTCCTTTGGGTACAAAATGAGGAGTGGGATAACAAGAGCAAATGGTGGTTTTAGTCAGAGTTTTCGAAGGCATCTCCATAGTGCTTTCCAGAGTGATTGCAACAATTTGCAGTCCCACCAGCAATGTATTGAATGTAAATTTGCCCCCACATTGTTGACAACATTTATTTTTCTTCATATTCTTGAATATTGGGAAGACAAATTTTAACAAATACAAAAACTGTTGATGTAATCCCATGTATCCTATCAGATTATAATTGGAAGATACTAGAAAGCAATGGGAAGGAAAGTAATATAAACAACACAAACACATGGAGATTGAATAATAATCTTAACTGAGCTCTTATTGAATAGTACTCTTAAATTAAAAAAGAAATGAGAATAGAGATTCAGAAATTCTTAGAAATAAACAATGAGATAAAATATATCAAAATATTTTCAATATTATGAAAGTGGTTCTAAGCAGAAAAGTTATAGCATTGAGTGACTACACTAAATATGGGTTCCAGATGAATGAGTTTATGCTACACCTCAAGGCCATAGAACAAGAAAAACAAGTTGCCAAATCCATAAAAACAAGAATTAATTAGATCAGGGCAGACATCGTTGAAATTGAGAATAAGAAAACAACACATGGGATAAATGTAATGAAGAATTTGTTCTTTGAAAAGATAAATAAGATTGGTGCTAGAAGATCTAAAAAGCAGCTATCATCCAAGTTTACAAGTGAATTATGACCACTTACACGGCACAGCTGGTATGTAGCCTTTAAATAACCTTTTTTAAAAGTTTTCTGTACAACTTAAGAGTATCCCAGCTTATGAGATAGTAGTCCCCTGTGTTTCTTCTTTGCTAGTTATTTTTTCCTTTTTCTCCAAAATTTGTCCTTAGGTATGACTTTTCTTCAGGGATAAAGTCTGACCTTTGGGTAACACCATGGTATTTACTGAAATCAAGTCACTGATGGGCAAGTATATGGGCTGTAACAACTCTTCTTCCTCTCCTTCTCTTTTTCTGTCTATGCCCTTTCTTTTCTCACAAACTTAAAGCAAGTTTATAGAATTGAGATATGTTTTCCTGTTCCCTTCATGGGAGAAGAAAATTAATTGTGAAACCATTAGGCTGACAGTCATGTTTTCTGCCTAAATAGGGCCAAATACATTAAGAATTGAAAATGAAAACCGAAAATCAATAAAGAGCCTACAGCAGGAACAGCCTATTTGCACATCTCATGGTACCAAATGACAATATGGAAAGGAAACTCCTGTGTTCTTTATGACCTTTTACTGTTTTTAAGAACTAAGAAGCCTTCGTGGTTAGCCAAGACTCTTTCATGCTTTGGCTTAATTGTTGTTACATAATTTTAATTACACATCATATATACAGCACAACAATTAATGGATAGCCTAATTACTTATCATTTCAAACTAGTTTATATACAGGAAAAGTTTAAATAAACTAACAGAGAACTATTTTACCTTTATTTATTTTTATGAGGAGCTAAGGATTGAACACCGTGCTATAAAACAAGGTGCAATAAAATTTATATTTTAACAACAATGACGCATAATGAAAACAAGATGCTATCTTTTATTTATACAATTTTCAAACAGATATTTCATGGTTGTAATAGTCCCCCAATAAAAAATGGTCAAACATTATAGAAATATCTTAAAATCGGTCCAACATAGTTGAACATTGCTTTTATTATCAACTCTTAAGTAGATAGAGCTCTTCATTTTTGGAATAAGATTTAAATCTCCCAAAGAACTCTTAGTATGAAGGAAATCATGTGGTTGAACTGCAAGGTTTCTGTTACATCTCCAGGAAGATGGAGTCAGTGCTCACTGTACATAAAATGGAAGATAGAAAGAATATAATGGATTCTATTTCTATTTAAATATTCTTGATACCACTGCCACTTTAGATATGGATCACATGTAAGGGCTCCTTGTTTTACAAATTCAAATAAAAGTTTAATTCAAATAAATGTTTAATTCAACCATTTTAAATATATTATAATAGCAGTAACAGTACAACAATAAACATGTTTTACAAAAATTATGATGAAGATCATGTAAATAAAAACAATCAAGGATATATTTTCACTGAAGAACATGTCAAAACAATTTAGCAAAAGCAAAAAATTTAGTGTTATAAGTTTGTGAACTTATAAAATTATTTAATAATCTTTTACATTATAAACATATTGATAACATTTTTGAGTATCAATCATGCATTTATGACTACAGGTGGAAACCTTGGGGTGATGCAGGATAAATGAAAGTGCTAAAAGCACAGAGAAACTAAAACTACACAGAAGGTATGTTACATACTTCAATATCTTCCTTCAGTTATAGACAGTGATATTCATTTTTTATATATACAAAAAGCAAAAATACAAATACAAAACCACACAAATTTCTATTTTTTATATATGTGGTGGCACATGCCTCTAATCCCAGCAACTAGGGAAGATGACACAGGAGTATCTAAAGATCAAAGCCAGCCTCAGCAACCTAACAAGAATCTAAGAAAGAAACTTAGTGTCTCAAAAATAAATAAATAAATAGGCTTGCTGAGTATATGTCTCAGTGGTTAAGTGCCCCTAGGTTTAATATCTGGTACCTAAATAAAAAAATAATTCCTATAAGGTAGGGTTCTGTATAGCCATAAACTGTGATTGGGAAGAATATACATTTGATATTCATAAGTATTGATGATTAACAATGTGTTATCTTAGTCACTAAATTTTTATGTTCCAGATGAGTAAAATATTTTCTCTCTTGCAACATGCCAAAAATAATTCAGCAGTTACAAACATTCCCCAATGAACCAGTAGTATAAAGGAAAGAGTTTCACTCCTTCTTTTAATCAGCATAGCAGACCCCAAATTTTGGAAGTTCTTGTTTCCATACTTTATTTTCTTTGTAATCTCTAATTTCACTCTTTTTACTTCAGAATATTTATTTTTAAGTTTACAAAGCTCATTTTCCAGTTTCACAATTTTCTTTTAATGTGTAGTGAACTTTATGAGCAGTGACTTTTTATTATGTTAAATGAAGAACCTGAATTCAAATGTTTTAATTGGATAACAGAATTTTAACCAGTAAGGAAACAAAATAGAAATAATATGTGAGTAATTTTTGTATATGAATGCCTGTATATTCTCACATTTCCCACTTCCTATGTACTGATGTTTAACAATGTCACTGAGGATTGAAACTAAAACTGAATCTGCCCATGCAGGGAAGAATTATGTTGAATGTTACTTCAAGCACAAAAAAGAGCAGAAAGTTCTTCTTTTAAACAGAGGGATTTCTAGAAAGTAGAAGCTGCTAGCACAAACTTCTACTGTTCTGTTTCTGTAAGCTCTACTCAGCCAGCACATTCCAAGTCGACTTTAGACTTTTCCAATCACTGCCATGGCAAAATATTCAAAATGGCCTAGGAAGAAAGACTTGTATGTTGGATCACCAAACATTGCGGGGAAAGAGGGAAGAATGTAAATGGGAGGCATTCAGTAAAGTTTCATTGGAATTCTTTACTAAAACTTTCTCACAATGTTCCATTGCATTTGCCTGCTTCTGAGGAAGTTATGTTTAGCAGTGGCACAGATGCTTGAAAGTGATATTGAATCTGACCATGCTGGGAAGAGTTCTGTTGAATGCTACTTCAAGTACAAACAAAGTAGAGGGTACTTTTTTTAGAGAAGAGTGAAATTCATGCAAGTAGAAGCTTCAAAAACACATGGATTCTCTTCTGTTCAGAGAAGCTCTTGTAAGGAAGCAGATTTAAAGAGCAGTTCAGCTCTCCAACATTGCACTGCAGGCACATAATTTAAGTGGTGTTAGCAAGAAAAACCTTGGGACTAGACTCACAAACTTTGGGTGAAAGAGGGAATGTTATGAGGATTCTTTCACCAAAGTTCATACTCACTTCAATTGCATTTTCCTGCTTCCAAGAACTGATGTTTAACAATGGCACAGAGGTTTGAAACTGAAACCAAATCTGCCCATTCAGGGAAGAATTATGTTAAATGTAACTTCAAGCACAAAGAAAGCAGTGGGTTTTCTTTTAAAACAGTGAATTCTAGCAAGTACAAGCTGCTAGCACAAACTGCTACTGTTGGGTTCTTGTAAGCTCCACTCTGCCAGCACATGTAAAGCAGACTTCAGACTTTTCTAATCACAGCCAATGCAAAATATTCAAATTGGTCTAGGAAGAGAAGGTTGTATGTAGGATCACCCAACATTGAGTGGAAAGAGGGAGGAATATAAACAGGATACTATCAGTAAAGTTTCATTGGAATTCTTTCCTACATCTTTCTCACAATGTACCTTTCCAATGCATTTGCCCACTTCCTATGAACTAATGTTTAATAATGGCATAGAAGCTTGAAATTGAAACTAAATCTGTCAGTAATGGGAAGAGTTCTGATGAATTCTATTTCAAGCACAAACATCACAGAGAGTTCTTTAACAGAGTGAATTGTGCAAAAAGAAGCTGTTAAAACACACGAATTCTCTGCACTGGGAAGCTCTTCTAAGACAGCATATTCAAAGTGTGGTTCAGCCCTTAAACATCACATAGCAGGCACATTATTTAAATGGTGGTAGCAAGAAATACCATGGGACTAGGCTCACCAAACCTTGAATAGAGAGAATGTTAAGGCAATTCATTCACCAAATTTTTATTGAACTTCATTGGTCCACCTTTTTCACAGTACTCATTTCAATTGCATTTTTTTTTTTTTGCTTCCTAAAACCTGAGGCTTAATAATGGCACAGATGTTTGAATCTCAAACTAAATCTGTTTATACTGGGAAGAATTCTGTTGAATGTTTCTTAAACCATAAACAAAGCAGAAGGTTCTCCTTAAGAACAGAGTGAATTCTAGCAAGTAGAAGCTGCAATACAAACTAATTCTGTTTGGTTTTTGCAAGCTCTACACAGCTAGCACATTCAATGCAGACTTCATTTTTGCTCCATTGCTATAATGGTAAAATATCCAAATTAGTTTAGGTAGAAAATAGTATATATAGGCTCACTGAAAATTGAGAGAAAAGAGGGAAGGATGTGAATAAGATGCATTCAGTAAAATTTCATTGAAATTCTTTTCTACGCCTTTCTCACAATGTTCCATTCCAGTGTATTAATCTGCCTCCTTTGAACAGATGTTTAACAATGGTACAAACTGTTGAAACTGAAACTGAATCAGCCCATGCAGGGAGAATTCTTGTGAAGAATTCTATTGAATGCTACTTTAAGCACAAACCAAGTAGAGGTTGTCCTTTAAAACACAGTGAGTTCTAGCAAGTTGAAGTTGATAGCACAAACTGCTGTTTTGTTTCTGCAAGCTCTACTGAGCCAGCACACTCAAAGCAGACATCAGCTTTTTACCATTATAGGGATGGCAGAATATTCCAATTGGTCTACAGAGGAAAAGTTGTATATAGGATCACCAAATATTGAGTGGAAAGAGGAAAAAAATGTAAACAGGATTTATTCAGTAAAGTTTCAATGGAATTCTCTCCTACAGTTTTCTCACAACATTTTTTTCCAATGCATTTTCCTGTTTTCTTCAAACTGGTATTTCACAATGGCACAAATGCTTGAAACTAAATCTGAATCTTTCCATGCTGGATAGAGTTCTGTTGGATGCTATTTCAAGCACAAACAAAGGAGAGGTATCTCTTTTAAAAACAAGTGAATTTGTGTAAGTAGAAACTGTTAAAATACACAGATTCTTTTCTGAACTGGGAAGATCTTCTAAGCCAGCATATTCAAAGCAGAGTACAGCCCTTCAACATCACATTGAAGGCACAGAATTTAAATGCTGGTAGCAAGAAATACCTCAGAGTAGGCTCACCAAAACTTGAAGAAAAAACAAAATTTGTATGTGGATTCATTCACCAAAGATTCCTAGAATTTTTTTTTCTTTTTTTTTTTTAATTTATTTATTTATTTATTTATTTTTTAATTTTTTTTATTGGTTGTTGAAAAACATTATAAAGCTCTTGACATATCATATTTCATACATTAGATTCAAGTTGGTTATGAACTCCCAATTTTACCCCAAATACAGATTGCAGAATCACATCGGTTACACATCCACATTTTTACATAATGCCCTATTAGTAACTGTTGTATTCTGCTACCTTTCCTATCCTCTACCATCCCCCCTCCCTCCCCTCCCATCTTCTCTCTCTACCCTATCCACTGTAATTCATTTCTCTCCTTGTTTATTTTCCCATTCCCCTCACAACCTCTTATATGTAATTTTGTATAACAATGAGGGTCTCCCTCGATTACCATGCAATTTCCCTTTTCTCTCCCTTTCCATCCCACCTCATGTATCTGTTTAATGTTAATCTTTTCTTCCTGCTCTTCCTCC
>NW_026000057.1:47286098-47318505 GCF_001458135.2 Marmota marmota marmota | reverse complement strand
AAAAAAAAGGCGGGGCGCACTGAGCTTTCTTTGCCTTGGGTACTTACAATCCACTGCTGATTACACATTCAGCTTCTCCGCCCGGAGCAAAGCGAAAGAGGAAGCAGATGGGAGCAAAGCGCCCGCGGCTCTGAGCATCCAAGCGTCTCTTTTTTGATTTCTTTGTTCTTCCTGCTCCTTGGCAAAGTGGTCCGCTACAGATTAACGGTGAAAGCTCTAAGAGACTGTGCGAAATCTCTATTAAAGCCACTGCTTTGAGCACCACGCTCAGCACTTCAGCAACCCCCGTACGCAGCGGCCATCTTCTCCCCAGTCCATTTATTCTTAATCCCAATAACTCTGTACAAACATCTACCTGCCCGTCCTCTGTTGGCGTTGGCAGGTTAAACCTATTCTGCATCTGGAGCCAATTTACAGAACATTTGAAAAATCAAAAGTCAAGAAACATTTTTAGTATAAGCAGAGGAGAGACTGAGTCTGTGAAGGGGAGAGGTGGTGATCATGAACCCGGCATGGCTAGGGAAGGAGAGCAGCTTGGCTGGCCACTTTTCTGTAGGCTGGGTCTTCCCAAATTCTGATAGCCTTTTTCTTTGGGGTTGTTGTGACAGCTCCTCTGACCTTAAGGGTCTGCAGAAAGCAGATTCCTAGAATTTTGATGGTTTACCTTTTTAACAATACCCACTTCAATTGCATTTGCCCGCTTCCTACAAACTGATGTTCAAGAATGGCACATTCACTTGAAACTGAAACTGAATTTGCTGATGCTGGGAAGAGTTCTGTTGAATGCTACTTCAAGCACAAACAAAGCAGAGGGTTCTCCTTTAGAACAGATGAACTCATTCAAGTACAAGCTGTTAAAACACATGAATTATTTTCTGCACTGGGAAAATCATCTAAGGCAGCATATTCAAAGCAGGGTTCAGCCATGCAAACTCATGTTGCAAGCACATTATTTAAATGGTAGTAGCAAGAAAAATCATGGAATTAGGCTCACCAAACTCTGGGGAAAAGGGAATGTTATGGGGATTCCTTCAAAGTTTTCTTTAAATTTGTTGGTTTACATTTTTCACAATACTCCATCTAATTGCAGTTTCCCGATTCCTATGAACTGATGTTTAACAATGGCACAGATGCTTGAAATAGAAACTAAATCTGCCGATGCATGGAAGAATTCTGTTGAATTCTACTTCAAGCCCAAATAAAGCAAAGGGTTCTTTTTTAAAAACAGAGTAAATTATAGCAACTTGAAGCTGCAAGAACAAAATTCTTCTATTGTCTTCTTGCAATCTCTTCTCAGTCAGCACAATCAAAGCAGACTTTAACCTTTCCTCATCACAATGATAGCAAAATATTCAAATTGATTTAGGAAGAAAAAGTTGTATGTAGGATCATCAAACATTGAAAGGAGACACAGAATAATGTGAATAAAATGTATTCAGAAAAGTTTCATGATTTTTTTTCCTACACCTTTCTCACAATGTTTTGTTTCAATAGATTTGCCCAATTCATAGGAACTCATGTTTAATAATGGCACATGTGCTCAAACTGAAACTGAATCTGTCTGTTCTGGGAAGAGTTTTGTTGAATGTTACTTCAACCACAAATGAAGCAGAGGGTTGCCCTTTAGAACAGTGAACTACTGCAAGTAGAAGCTGCTAAAACATGTAGATTCTCTTCTACACTGGGAAGCTGTTCTAAGCCAGCCTATTCAAATCATGGTGGAGCCCTTCAATATCACATGGCAGCCACACTATTTGAATGGTAGTAGCAAGAAAAACTTTGGGACTAGGCACACTAAATTTGGGGGGAAAGAAGGAATGTTATGGGGATTCATACACTAAAGTTTCCTTGAAATTTGATTGTCCACCTTCTTTGCAATACCCACTTCACTTGCATTTTACTTCTTATTCCGAACTGATATTTAACAATGACATGGATTTTGAAACTGAAACTGAATAGATATATGCAGGGAATAATTCTGTTGAATACTACTTTAAGCACATAGAAAGCACAGGGTCTCCTATAAAACAAATTGAATTTTAGCAAGTTGCAGCTGCTAGCAAAAATTGCTTCTGTTCTGTTCTGGCAAGCTCTACTAAGCAGTACATCCAAAGTAGTCTTCAGCCTTTACAGATCACAGCAATGGCAAAATATTAAAATTGGTCTAGGAAGAAAAATTTCTATGTAGGATCACCAAACAGTGAGAGAGGAGATGGAAGAATATAAGTAGGGTGCTTTCAGTAATGTTTTATTATAATTCTTCCCTGTAACTTTCTAACAGTATTTCTTTGCAATGTATTTGCCAGCTTCCTGTGAACTGATGTTTAACAATGGCACAAAATGTGAATCTGAAACTGAATCACCTAGGCTGAGTAGAGTTTGGTTGAATGCTAATTCAATCACAAAGAAAACATAGGGTTCTCATTTAGGAAAAAAAAAAAAACTAATTCATGCAAGTAGAAAGTCCTAAAACAAATGGGTTATCTTCTGAACTAGGAAGGCCTTCTAACCAAGCATATTCAAAGCAGGGTTCAGCCATTCAAAATCATATTTCAAGCACAATATTTAAATAGTGGTAGCAAGAAAATCCTTGAGACTAGGCTTACCAAATCTTACGGGTGAAGTGGGAATGTTATAAGAATTCCTTCACCAAAGGTTCCTTGTAACTCAGTGATCCACCATATTCAAAATACTTCAATTTTCATTTCCTTCTTCCTATGAAATAATGTTTGACAACGACACAATGCTTGAAACAGAAACTAAATTTGCCCTTGCACAGAAGAATACTGTTGAATGCCATTTCAAGCACAAAGAAAGCAGAGAGTTCTCCTTTAGAACAGAGTAAATTATAGCAAGTGGAAGCTGCAAACACACAGTTCTTCTCTTCTGGTCTTGCAAACTCTACTCAGCCAGCACATTCAAAGTAGACTTCAGCCTTTCCCCGTCACAGTGATGGAAAAATATTCAAATTGGTCTAGGAAGAAAAAGTTGTATGTAGGATCTCCAAACATCCAAGAGAAAGTGGTTATAATGTGTATAGGATGCATTGAGAAAAGTTTCATTAAAATCCTTTTCTAAACCTTTCTCACAACATTCCTTGCTCACTTCATAAGAACTGATGTTTAACAGTGGCACAGAAGCTTGAACCTGGATCTGAATCTACCCATGCTGGGTAGAGTTTTGTTGAAGGCTACTTTAACCACAAAAAAAAAGGAGAGGGTTCTCCTTTAAAAGATATTTAAATAATGCAATTAGAATCTGTCAAAACCCATGGATTCTCTTCTTCACTGGGAAGTTCTTCTAAGCCAGCACATTCAAAGCTCTGTGTAACCATTCAAAATCCCATTCCAGGTACATTATTTAAATGGTGGTTGCAAGAAAAACATTCAGAGGAGGCTCACCAAACTTTGTGGGGAACATGGGGATTCCTCACCAAAGTATCCATGGTCCCCCTTTTTCACAATACTCACTTCAATTGCAACTGCTTCATACAAACTGATGTTTAACAATGGTAGAGATGCTTCATAGTGAAACTGAATCTGCACATGCAAGGAAGAATTCTGTTGAATGCTACTTCAAGCACAAACCAAGCAGAGGTTCTCCTTTAAAACACAGTGAGATCTAGCAAGTTGAATTTGCTAGCACAAACTACTTGTGTTCTGTTCTTGCAAGCTCTGCTGAGCCAGCACATTCAAAGCAGACATCAGCCTTTTACCATTATAGGGATGGCAGAATATTCCAATTGGTCTAGGAAATAAAATTTGAAAATAGTAACACCAAATATTGAGTGGAAAGTGGAAAAAATGTCAACAGGATTTATTCAGTAAAGTTTCAATGGAATTCTGTCCTAAAATTTTCTCACAATGTTCTTTTCCATTGCATTTGCTTTGTTCCTTCAAACTGGTGTTTTACAATGGCACAGACGCTTGAAACTAAATCTGAATCTGTTCAGGCTCAGTAGAGTTCTATTAAATGCTATTTTAAGCAGCAACAAAGGAGATACCTCTCATTTACAAAGGAGTGAATTCATGCAGTAGAAGCTGCTAAAACGCAAAGATTCTTTTCTGCACTGGAAGCTCTTCTAAGCCAGAATATTCAAAGCACTATTTAGCCCTTCAACATCACATTGCAGGCACATAACTTAAATGGTGGTACCAAGAAATACCTTGGAGTAGGCTCAAAAAACCTTGTGGGGAAAAATTGTTACATGGATTTGTTCACTAAAGTTTTTGAGAAGTCTGATGGTCCACCTTTCTAACAACACACACTTTAATTAAATTTTCCAGCTACCTACAAACTGATGTTCAACAGTGTCACAGTTGTTTGAAACTATCACTGAATCTGCTGGTGCTGGGAAAAATTCTGTTGAATGTTACTTCAAGCACAGGATTCTCCTTTAGAACAGATGAACTCATGAAAGTACAAGTTGTTAAAACACATGGATTATCTTCTGCACTTGGAAGCTCTTCTAAGCCACCATATTCAAAGCAGGGTTCAGCCATGCAAACTCATGTTGCAAGCACATTATTTAAATGGTGGTAGCAAGAAAAACCTTGGGACTAGGGTCACCAAAATTTGTTGAGAAAGAGGGAACATTCTGTGGATTCCTTCACCAAAGTATCTTTGTAATGCATTGGTCCACTTTATTCATAATACTCACTTCACTTGTAGTTTCCAGCTTCCTATTAAATGATGTTTACCAATGGCACAGATGCTTGAAACACAAACTAAATCTGTCCATGCATGAAATAATTCTGTTGAATGCTACTTGAAGCGCAAACCAAGCAAAGAGTTCTCTTTTAGAGCAGAGTAAATTATACCAAGTTGAAGCAGCAAACACAAAAAACTTTTATACTATTCTTGTAATCTCTATGCAGCCAGCACATTCAAAGCAGTCTTCTGCCTTTCTCAATCACAGTGATGGCAAAATGATCAAATTGGTCTAGGAACAAAACTTCCTATGTAGGATCTGCAAACATCAAGGAGAAATTGGGAATAATGTGAATAGGATGCATTGAGAAAAGTTTCATTAAAATTCTTTCCTAAATGATTCTCACAACGTTCCATTTCAATGCATTTGCCCACTTCATAGACACTGATTTTCAGGTGTCACAGAAGCTTGAATATGAAACTGAATCTGCCCATGCTGGGTAGACTTCTGTGAATGTTACTTCAACCACAGAGAGAGGAGAGGTTTCTCCTTTAGAAGAGATGGAATTATACAATCAGAAGCCGCCAAAACCACAGATTCTTTTCTGCTCTGGGAAGGTCTTCTAAACCAGCATATTCAAAGCTCTTTTCAGCCATTCAACATCCCATTCCAGTCACATTATTTAAATGGTAGTTGCAAAAAACACTTTGGGACTACGCTCACCAAACTTGAGGGGAAACAGGGAACCTGAGAGGGATTCATTGGCCCAAGTTTCCTTAAAATTTGTGGGTCCACTTTCTTCAAAATGATCACTTCCCTTACATTTTGCTGATTCTTTCGAATTGATGTTTTAACAATGACACAGAAGCTGGAATCTGAAACTGAATCTTCCCATACTACTGAGACTTCTGTTGAATACTACTCCAACCACAAAGAAATTAGAGGATTCTCTTTTTGAACGGTGTGAATTAAAGCAATTACAAGCTCCAAAAACACAGATTCTCTTGTGCTGGGAAGCTCTTCTAAGTTAGTGTATTTACAGTGCACTCTAAAGCCCTTCAATATCACATTGCAGTCATATTGCTTACATGGCAGTACCAAGAAATACCTAAAAACTAGACTCACCACAATAGGGAGGGAACAGAGGAATATTATGGGGATTGATTCACCAAAGTTCCCTTGATATTTTTTGATCCACCTTTTTCACAATGCTCACCTTAATTGCATTTTCTTGCTTCATTTTAACTGATGTTTAACACTGAAACAGACATTTGAAAGTGAAAGTGAGTCTACACCTGCAAGGAAGAATTCTGTTGAATGCTACCTCAAGAACATAAAACACAAATGGTTCTTCTTTAAAACAGAGTCAATTCTAGCAAGTTGAATCTACTATCACAAACTGCTTCTGTTCTGTTCTGCCAAACTCTACTCAACCAGCACATTCAATATAGTCTTCAGTCATTTCACATTAGACCAATGTCAAAATGTTCAAATTGGTCTAGGAAGAAAAAGTTGTATATAGCATCACAGAACACTGAGGGGAAAGAGGTAAGTATGTCAAAAAGATGCATTCGTAAAGTTTATTGGAATTTTTCCCTACAACTTTCTCACAATATTTATTTCCAATACATTGGCCCACTTTTTGTGAACTGATATTGACCAATGGCACGGAAGCTTGAAACTGTGACTTAATCTACCTGTTCTGGGAAAAGTTCTCTTGAATGCTACTTTAAACCAGCATATTCAAAACTCTTTTCAGTCATTATTTCACTCTGTTCTCCTTTAGAACAGAGTGAAATAATGCAAGTAGAAGCTATTGAAACATGCAGATTCTGTTCTGCACTGAGAAGCTCTTCTAAACCAGCATATCCAAAGCACAGTTCAGCCCTTCAACACCCCATTACAGGCACATAACTTAAATGTTGGTAGCAAGAAATATCTTGGGGTAGGCTCACCAAAATTCGTGGAAAAAGAGAAACTTTTATGTGGATTCATTCACCAAAGTGTCGTAGAAATTTCTTGTTCCATCTTTTTTACAATACTTACTTCAATTGCATTTTCCTGTTTCCTACATACTGATGTTCAACAATTGCCCAGTCACTTGAAACTGAAACTATATCTTCTGCTAGTAGGAAGAGTTCTGTTGAAAGCTGTTTCAAGCAATAACAATTCACAGGGTTCTCCTTTAGAACAGATGAAAACATGCAAGTATGAGCTGTTAAAACTCACGACTTACCTTCTACTCTGGAAAAATATTCTAACCCAGCATATACAGAGCAGGGTTCAGACAGTTAACATCATACTACAAGCACATAATTTAAAAGGTGGTAGCAAGAACAACATTGGGACTATGCTCACCAATCTGTGGGGGAAAGAGGGAATGTTATGGGGATTCCTTCACCAAGTTTACTTGTAATTTATTTGTTCACCCTTTTAACAAGGCTCACTTCAATTGCAATTTCCCACTTCCTAAAAACTGATGTTCCATAGTGACACAGTCAGTTGAAACTGAAACTTAATCTGCAGGTGCTGGGATGTCTTCTTTTTAATGCTACTTCAACCACAAACAAAGCAGAGAGTTCTCCTTTAGATAAGAGTAAATTATAGCAAGTTGAAGCGGCAAACACAAAGCGCTTCTTTACTCTTCCTGCAATCTCTACTCAGCCAGCACATTCAAAGCATTCTTCTGCCTTTCTCAATCACAGTGATGGCAAAATATTCAAATTGGACTGGGAAGAAAAGTTGTATGTAGGATTTCCAAACATCCAGGGAAAAGTGGGAATAATGTGAATAGGATGCATTGAGAAGTGGTTCATTAAAATTCTTTCATAGATGATTCTCACAACTTTCTTTTCCAATGCATTTGCCCACTTCCTAGGCACTTATTTTCAGGTGTTACAGAAGCTTGAATATGATACTGAATGTGCCAGTGCTGGTAGAGTTCTGTTGAATGCTACTTCAATCATAGAGAAAGGAGAGAGTTCTCCTTTAGAAGAGATGGAATTAATTATACAATTAGAAACCTCCAAAACCCATGGATTATCTTCTACTCTGGGAAAGTCTTCTAAGCCAGCAATATTAAAGCTCTGTTCAGTGATTCAACATCCTGTTCAAGGCACATTACTTTAATGGTGGTTGCAAGAAAAACCTTGGAACTGTGTTTGCCAAACCTTGGAGGAAAACAGAGAATGTGAAAGGGATCCATAGACTCAAATTTCCAAGAAATTTGTGGGTCCACCTTCGCAATAATTACTTCCCTTGCATTTTGCCACTTCCTCCAGTTGATGTTTAACAATGACACGGAAGCTTGAATCTGAAACAAAATCTGCCCATACTTCTAAGAGATCTGTTGAATGCTACTCCAGCCACAAACAAAGTAAAGGATTCTCCTTTTAAACAGAGTAAATTAAAGAAATTAGAAGCTCAAAACCAAAATGATTCTCTTCTGTTGGGAAGCTCTTCCAAGACAGCATATTTACAAAGTGCTATACAGCCTTTCAACATCACATTGCAGACACATTACTGAAATGGTGATACCAAGAAATTCATAAAAACTAGACTCACCAAAATGTGGAGAGAATGGAGGAATATTATGAGAATTGATTCACCAATGTTTCCTTGATATTTTTTGGTCCAACTTTTTCACAATGCTCACCTTAATTGCATTTTCCTGCTTCATAATATGTGATGTTTAACACTGAAACAGACATTTGAAAGTGAAAGTTAGTCACACATGCAAGGAAGAATTCTGATGAATCCTACCTCAAGTATGTACAACACTGAGGGTTCTTCTTTAAAATAGAGTCAATTCTAGCAAGTTGAATCTGCTATCACAAACTGCTTCTGTTCTGTTTTGGCAAGGTCTATTCCATCGGCTCATTCAATACAGTCTTCAAAAATTTCACATCAGAGCAATGGCAAAATAGTCAAATTGGTCTAGAAAGAAAGTTGTATGTAGGGTCACAGAACATTGAGGGGAAAGATGTAAGTATGTCAAAAGGATATATTCAGAAAAGTTTATTGGAATTATTTCCTACAACTTTCTCACAATGTTTCTTTCCAATACATTGGCCCACTTTCTGGGAATTGATATTGACCAATGGCACAGAAGCTTGAAACTGTGACTGAATCTGCCTGGGCTGGGAAGAGTTCTCTTGAATGCTACTTCAACCACAAAGAAAGCAGAGGTTTCTGCTTTATAACAGACTTAATTAGTGCAAGTAGAAGCTATTAAAACATACAGATTCTTTTCTGCACTGAGGAGAAAAGACTTAAACATTCTAAGTCAGCATGTTCAAAGCAAAGTTCAGCCCTTCAATACGTCATTGCAGGCACATAACTTAAATGTTGGTAGCAAAAAATACCTTGGGGTAGGCTCACCAAAACTTGAGAAAGAGAAACTTTTAATTAGATTCATTCACCAATGTGTCCTAGAAATTTCTTGCTTCATTTTTTTACAATACTTACTTCAATTTCATTTTCCGCTTCTTACAGACTGATGTTCAACAATTGTCAAGTCACTTGAAACTGAAACTCTATCTACTATTGGTGGGAAGAGTTCTGTTGAATGCGACTTCATGTACAAACAATTCAGAGGGTTCTCCTTTAGAACAGATGAACACATGCAACTAGGAGCTGTTAAAACTCATGACTTATCTTCTACACTGTAAAAGTCTTCTAACCCAGCATATACAGAGAAGTGTTCAGCCATTCAACATCATATTACAAGCACATAATTTAAGTGGTGGTAGCAAAAACAACCTTGGACTAGGCTCATCAGTCCTTGTGGGGTTTAAGAGGGAATGTTATTGGGATTCCTTCACCAAAATTCCTTGTAATTCATTTCTCCACCTTATTCAAAATGCTCACTTCAATTGCAATTTTCCATTTCTTACAAACTGATGTTCCACAGTGACACAGTCACTTGAAACTGAAAATGAATCTGCTGGTGCTGGGAAATCTTCCTTTTAATGCTACTTCAAGCACAAACCAAGCAGAGAGTTCTCCTTTAGGGCAGATGCACTCAGGCAAGTACAAGCTGTTAAAACACACAAATTATCTTCTGTACTGAGAAGCTCATCCAAGTCATCATATTCAAAGAAGGGTTCAGCCATTCAAAATCACATTGCAAGATCATTATTTAAATAGTGGTGGCAAGAAAAACCTTGGGACTAGGCTCCCAAATTGATATGGGGGAAAAGGGAATAGTTTGGGGATTCCTTCACCAAATTGTTTTGTAATTACTGGTCCACCTTAGTCACAATATTCATTTCAATTGTACTGTCCCACTTCCTATGAAATGATGTTTAACAATGGCACAGATGCTTGAAAATGAAAGTGAAACTGTACATGCAATGAAGAATTCTGTTGGATGCAACTTCAAGCACAAACCCAGCAGAGGTTACCCTTGAAAAATACTGAGTACAATGAAGTTGAAGCTCCTAGCAAAAACTGCTTCTGTTCCATTCTTGCAAGCTCTACTTATCCAGGACATTCTTAGCAGACATCACCCTTTTACCATCACAGCAATGGAAGAATATTCAAATTGTTCTAGGAAAGAAAAGTTGTATGTAGGATCACCAAACAGAGAGAGGAAAGTGGGAATAATGTGAATAGGATGCATTGAGAAAAGTTTCATTAAAATTCTTCTTTTCTAAATCTTTCTCACAATATTCCTTTCCAATGCAATTGCCCACTTCTTATAAACTGATGTCTAAAAACTGCACAGAATCTTAAACCTGAAACTGAATTTGCCAGTACTGGGTAGAGTTCCATTGAATGCTACTTCCACTACAAAGAAAGAAGACAGTTCTCCTTCAAAAGAGATGGCATTAGTGCAATTAAAAGATTCTAAAGCTCATGGATTCTCCTTTGCACTGCAAAGTTCTTCTAAGCCAGCATATTCCAAGCAGGGTTCATCCATTCAACATGACATTGCAAGCACAATACTTAACAGGTGGTAGATAGATAAACCTTGGGACAACGCTCACCAAAGGTTGTGGGGAAAGAGAGAATATGATGAAGATTCTTCACCAATGTTTGTTTGTAATTCATTGGTTTACCTTATCCACAATACTCATTTCAATTGTAGTTTCCTGCTTCCTATGAAATGATGTTTAACAAATGCACAGTTGATTGAAACACTAAATCTGCCCATGCACAATAGAATCCTGTTGAATGCTACTTGAAGCACAAACCATGCAAAGCATTCTCCTTTAGAGCAAATTATAGCAAGTTGAAGCTGCAAGACATTGAGCTTCTATACCCTTCTTACAATCTCTACTTAGCCTGCACATTCAAAGCACTCTTCTGCCTTTCTCAATAACAGTGATGGCAAAATATTCAAAGAGGTCTAGGAAGAAAAGTTGTATGAAGGATCTCCAAACATCCTGGAAAAAGTGGGAGTAATGTGAATAGGATTCACTGAGAAGAGTTTCATTAATTTTTTTTTTTCCTAAATGATTCTCACAATATTCCTTTCCAATATATTTGCCCGCTTCATAGGCACTGATTTTCAGGTGTCACAGAAGCTTGAACCTGAAACTGAATCTGTTTATGCTGGCTAGAGTTGTGTTGAATGCTACTTCAACTACAGAGAAAGAGGGTTCTCCTTTAGAAGAAATGGAATTATACAATTAGAAGCCACCAAAAGCATGGATTCTCTTCTGCTTTGGGAAGGTCTTCTAAGCCAGCATATTCAAAGCTCTGTTCAACCATTCAATCTCTCATTCCAGGCACATTATTTAAATGGTGGTTGCAAGAAACACTTTGGGACTAGGCTCACCAAAGCTTGGTGATAACAGGGAATGTCAGAGGGATTCATTGACCCAAGTTTCCTTGAATTTTGTGGGTCCACATTCTTTGCAATACTCACTTCTCTTGCATTTTGCCACTTTCTTCGTATTGATGTTTAGCAATGACATAGAAGCTTGAATCTGAAACTGAATTTGCCATGCTGCTAAGAGTCCTGTTGAATGGTACTCCAACCACAAACAAAGTAGAGGATTCTTCTTTTGAACAGAGTGAGTTAAAGCAATTAGAAGCTCCAAAACCACAAAGATACTCTTCTGTTGGGAAGCTCTTCTAAGCCAGCATATTTACAAATGACTGTATAGTCCTTCAACTAAAAACTAGATTCAACAAATTGTGGAGGGAACGGAGGAATGTTATGGGGATTGATTCACCCAAGTTCCCTTGATATTTTTTATCCACCTTTTTCACAATGTTCTCTTTAATTGCATTTTCCCACTTCATAATAACTGTTGTTTAACACTGAAACAGATATTTGAAAGTTAAAGAGAGTCTACACATGAATGGAAGAATTATGTTGAATCCTATTTCAAGCACATTCAACACAGAGGGTTCTTCTTTAAAACAGAGTGAATTTTATGAAGTTAAATACTACACTATCACAAACCACTTTTGTCTTGTTCTTTCAAGCTCTACTCAACCATCACATTCAATATAGTCGTCAGCCATATCACATCAGAATAATAACAAAATATTCAAATTTGTCTAGGAATAAAAAAATTGTATGTAGGGTCACAGAACATTGAGGGGAAAGAGGTAAGTATTTCAATAGGATGCATTCAGTAAAATTTGTTGGAATTCTTTCCTACGACTTTCTCACAATGTTTCTTTCCAATATATTTGCCTGCCCCTGCTAACTGATATTTACAAATGGCACAGAAGTTTGAAACTGTTACTGAATCTACCTGTTCTGGGAAGTGATCTCTTGAATGCTACTTCAACCACAAAACAGAGGGTTCTCCTTTAGAACAGTGTGAATTAATGGGATCCAAGATGGCAGAGTAGAGGAGACACTGTTTCTGGCTGTTCTTTGCATGAATCCAAGAGAGCTATCATGCAGCTTCTCCACAGGCTCGCCTTGATGGAACACAACATTTCAGAGCCTGTGACAGGACCCCATGCAGCAGATTTTCACAGAATCCACCAAAGCTGCGAACACTGAGCAGAACTCAGAGCCTCTGTGTTCCAGTAAGACTCCAGACTCTGGTCCCAAAGCCAGCAGTTTGAGCACATATGCAACTCTCAAGCAGCAGAGTAGAAACACCAATTCAGCACCTCTGAAAGAGGCAGAATGCCAAACTATTCTCTGCTCTCAGCCAAGTCACTGGACCGTGTTCTAGCCACAGCACGAGGACATCCCAGCTCCCCCCACCTCACCAGATACCCCAATGCAGGAAACAGATGGACTACATCTTTAAAAACTTTTCTCACCATCTTTTTGTGGGTGTGGCTACCAGCAAGGATCTGGGACTCTACAGGTGATGTATTGTTGATATTGAGAACTGTCAACATTGTCCTTCCCCTCAAAGGAAGGATCCTGGAACTATACAAGAGCACTACAAATCTGTAGGATAAAAACAACAACACACCAGTCCCACAGAGCAGGAAAGATATGTGAGCAACATGAAAAGACAGGAAGAAATTACCACAAAAAATTCAAGACAGTGCATTATTATAAGAATTAATAGAAACAGCAGAAAAAATAACAGAAAGATTTCAGGATTTACATGATTTAGATGTTTTGGAATCTCAAAGAAGACAGTAGACAACAAATACAGACATTGGAAGATCACATTTACAATGAGCTACATAAGTAAATCCAAGAAGCAAAAGATCACCTCTACAGGGAGATAGAAGTTGTAAAAAACAAAAACAAATAATTGAAATGAAAGAAATAGTAAACCAAGTTAAAAACACAAATGAGAGCATCACCAGCAGAGTAGACAACCTAGGAGATAGGACATCAGACAGCGAAGACAAAGTGTATCATCTTGAAAAGAACGTAGACAGCACAGATAAAATGATAGGAAAACAAAAGTAGAACATCCGAGAAATATGGGATAGCATAAAGAGCGATTGGGATAGAGGAAGGCAAAGAGGTACAAACCTAAGGAATGAGCAATCTGTTCAATGAAATAATATCAGAAAACTTTCCAGACATGAGAATGAAACAGAAATCCAAATCCAAAAAGCCTACAGGATGCCGAATGTGCAAAATCACAACAGATCCACACCAAGACTCATTATAATGAAAATGCCCAACATACAGAATAAGAAGAGAATTTTAAAAGCCACAAGAGAAAGGAATCAGATTACATATAAGAGTAAACCAATTAGGATAAACACAGATTTTTTAACACAAACCCTGAAAGCTACATTATCCTGGAAAAACATATTTCAAACACTGAAAGATAATGGGTTCCAACCAAGAATCTTGTATCTAGAAAAACTAAGCTTCAGATTTGAAGATGAAATATAAACCTTCCACAATAAAGGAAAGTTAAGAATTTACAGCTAGAAAACTGGCACTACAAAACATCCTTGGCAAAATATTTCAGGAAGAGGAAATGAAAAACAACAATGAAAACCAACAGAGTGAGGTAGAACACTAAAAGAAACTAACTAATCAAAGAGGAAAAAACAAGTCAAGTAACAAAAATAAACAAATATGGCTGGAAACACAAACCATCTCTCAATAGTAACCCTAAAAGTTAATGGTATAAACTCACCAATCAAAACACATAGGCTAGTAGATTGGATTTAATAAAAAGATCCAACATTATGCTGCCTACATGAGACTCATTTGATATGAAAAGACATACACAGACTGAAAGTGAAAGATTGGGAAAAATCATACCAGTCACATGGACTGTGGAAGCAAGCAGGGGTCTCCATATGCATATCAAATAAAGTAGACTTCAAGCCAAAGTTAATCAAAATGGATAAAGTTGGACACTACATACTGCTCAAGGGAACCATATACGAACAAGACAAAACAATCATAAATATTTATGCCCCCAAACAATGGTGCAGCTATGTTCATCAAACGAACTCTTCTCAAGTTCAAGAGTCAATTTGACCACAACACAATAATCTTGGGTGACTTTAACATACCTCTCTCACCACTGGACAGATCTTCCAAACAAAAGTTGAATAAAGAAACTATAGAGCTCAATAACACTATTAATAACTTATAGTTAACTGACATATATTGAATATATCAACCAGCATCAAGTGGATACACTTTCTTCTCAGCAGCATATGGATCCTTCTCAAAAATAGACCATATAATATACTACAGGGCAACTCTTAGCAAATACAAAGAAGTAGAGATACTACCATGCATTTCATAAGATCATAATGGAATAAAATTAGAAATCAATGACAAAGAATAAAAAATTCTGCATCACATGGAGACTGAACAATATGCTACTGAATGAACAATTGGTTACAGAAGACATCAAGGAGGAGATTCAAAAATGCGTAGGGGTAAATGAGAACACAGACACAACATACGGAAATTTCTGGGACACTATGAAAGCCCTACTAAGAGGAAAATTCATTGCATGGAATTTATTCCTTAAAAGAAGAAAAAGTCAAGAAATAAATGACATCACGCTATATCTCAAAGCCATAGAACAAGAAAAACAAAGCAGAAACAGCAGTAGAAAGCAATAAATAATTAAATTCAGAGCTGAAATAAATGAAATTGAAACAAGAAACAATTGATAAAATAGACAAAACTAAAAGTTGGTTCTTTGAAAAAATAAGTAAGATTGACCCTTAGCCATGCTAATGAAGAGAAGAAGAGAGAGTACCCAAATTACTAGCATATGTGTTGAAAAAGGCAATATCACAACAGATACTACAGAAATACAGAAGATAATTAGAAATTATTTTGAAACTTTATACTGTAATAAAATAGAAGACAGTGAAAGCGTTGATAAATTCCTTAAGTCATATGATCTGCCCAGATTGAGTCAGGAAGATATACACAACTCAAACAGACCAATATCAAGTGAGGAAATATAAGAAGTCATCAAAAGACCACCAACCAAGAAAAACCTAGGACAGGATGGATACACAGCTGAGTTCTACAAGATCTTTAAAGAAGAACTAATACCAATACTCTTCAATTTATTTCAGGAAATAGAAAAAGAGGGAACACTTCCAAACTCATTCAATGAGTCCAATATCACCCTGAATCCAAAACCAGAAAAAACACTTCAGAGAAAGAAAACTTCAAACCAATATCTCTAATGAACATAGATGCAAAAATCCTCAATAAAATTCTGACAAACCGAATATAAAAACATATCAAAAAGATCATGCACCATGATAAAGTGGGATTCATCCTAGGGATGCAAGGTTGGTTCAACATACAGAAATCAATTTTAGTATATGTGCTGCCAAAGTGAGCACCAGCATACAGAAATCAATAAATGAAATTCAACACATCAATTGACTTAAAGATAAGAATCATATGATCATCTCGATAGATGCAGAAACAGCATTTGACAAAATACAGCACCCCTTTGTGTTCAAAACACAAGAAAAATTAGGGATAATAGGAACATATCTCAACATTGTAAAGGCTATCTACCCTAACCCTCAGGACAACATCATTCTAAACGGAGAAAAATTGAAGGCATTCCTTCTAAAATCTGGAACAAGAAAGGGATGCCCTCTCTCACCAATTCTATTCAACATAGTTCTTGAAACACTGGCCAGAGAAATTAGACAGATGAAAGAAATTAAAGAAATAAGTGTAGGGAAAAAAGAACTTAAACTAGCATTATTTGCTGACAATATGATTTTATACCTAGAAGACCCAAAAAACTCCACCAGAAAACTTCTAGAACTAGTAAATGAATTCAGCAAAGTAGCAGGATATAAACTCAACACCCATAAATCAAAGGCATTTCCGTATATCAGTGACAAATCCTCTGAGGAGGAAATGAGGAAAACTACCCCATTCACAATAACCTAAAAAAAAGATACTTGGGAATCAACTTAACAAAAGAGATGAAAGATCTATACAAGGAAATCTACAGAACCTTAAAGAGAGAAATAAAAGAAGACCTTAGAAGATGGAAAGATCTACCTTGCTCATAGATAGGCAGAATTAATATTATCAAAATGTCCATAAAACCAAAAGCACTATACAGGTTTAATGAAATTCTGATCAAAATCTCAATGGCATTCCTCGTAGAAATAGGAAAAGCAATAATGAAATTCATCTGGAAAAATATGAGATCCAGAATAGCTAAAGCCATTCTAAGCAGGAAGAGCAAAGCAGGTGGTATCACTATGCCAGACCTTAAACTGTACTACAAAGCAATAGTAACAAAAACAGCATGATACGGGCACCAAAACAGGCTGGTAGGCCAGTGGTACAGAAGACACAGAGACTAACCCACAAAATTACAATTATCTTAAATGAGACAAAGGTGCCAAAAACATGCACTGGAGAAAAGATAGCATCTTTCACAAATGGTGCTGGGAAAACTGAAAATCCATATGCAACAAAATGGAATTACACCCCTGTCTCTCACCATGCACAAAACTTAACTCAAAATGGATCAAGGACCTAGGAATTAAACCAGAGACTCTGTCTAATAGAAGAAAAATTAGGCCCTAATGTCCATAATGTGGGATTAGGCCCCAATTTCCTTAATAAGACTCCTATAGCACAAGAATTTAAAACAAGAATCAATAAATAAGATGGAATCAAACTAAAAAGTTTTTCTCAGCAATAGAAACAATCTGTTAGGTGAACAGAGAGCCTACATAGTGAGAGAAAATTTTTACCCCTCACACATCAGATAGCGCACTAATCTCTAGGGTATATATAGAACGCAAGAAGCTAAGCACCAAAAAATCAAATAACCCAATCAATAAATGGGCCAAGGACCTGAACAGACACTTCTCAGAAGAGGATGTAAAATCAATCAACAAATATAGAAAAAAATGCTCATCATCTCTAGCAATCAGAGAAATGGAAATCAAAACTATTCTAAGATATCATCTAACTTCAGTCAGAATGGCAGCTATTATGAAGACAAACAACAAGTGTTGGCGAGGATGTGGGGGGAAAGGTACACTCATATGATTGCTGGTGGGACTGCAAATTGGTGAAGCCAATTTGGAAAGCAATGTGAAGATTCCTTGGAAATCTTGGAATGGAACCACCATTTGACCCAGCTATTCCTCTCCTCAGACTATACCCAAAGGACATAAAAACAGCATACTACAGGGACACAGCCACATCAATGTTTATAGCAGCACAATTCACAATAGCTAAACTGTGGAGAGAACCTAGATGTCCTCCAGTGGATGAATGGATTAAAAATGCAGCATTTATACACAATGGAATATTACTCAGCATTAATAAAGAACAAAATCATGGCATTTGCTGGTAAATGGATGGCGTTGGAGAATATAATGCTAAGTGAAGTTAGCCAATCCCCCCAAAACCAAATGCCAAATGTTTTCTCTGATATAAGGGAGGTGACTCATAGTGGGGTATGGAGAAAAAGAATGGGAGGATTAGATTAATTCTAGATAGGGAAGAGGGATGGGAGGGAAGGGGAGGGTGGATGGTGATGGTCATCATTATACAAAGGACATGTATGAAGACTTGAATTGGGTGTCAACATTCCTTATATATAAACAGAGACATGAAAAATTGTGTTATATATGTGTATTAAGAATTGTAATGTAAAAAAGTACATGTATAATGACATAAATTAACGTGAACATACTTTATATACAGAGATAAAAAATTGTGCTCTATATATGTAATAAGGATTGTAATGCATTCCACTGTTGTTGTATATTTTAAAAAATAATAAAATTTTAAAAACAGTGTGAATTAATGCAAGTAGAAGACTCTAAAGCATGCAGATTCTCTTCTCCTATAGCACAAGAATTTGCTATTCAAAGCAGAGTTCTGCCATTCAATATCACATTGCAGGCACTTAACCTAAATGGTGGTAGTAAGAAATACCTTGTAGTAGGTTCAATAGACTTTGAGGGAAAAAAAATTGTTATGTGGATTCATTCACCAAGGTATCCTAGAAATCTGTTGGTTCACATTTTCCACAATACTCACTTCAATTGCAGTTTCCTGTTTCCCAAGAACTGTTGTTTAACAATGGAAAAGACACTTGAAACTGAAACCTAATCTTCTGGTGCTGGGAAGTGTTTTATTGAATGCTACTTCAAGGACAAACAAAACAGAGGTTTCTCCTTTAGAATAGATGAAGTACAAACTGTTAAATCACACAGATTATCTCTGCACTGGGAAGCTTTTAAGCCAGCATATTCAAAGCAGGGTTCAGCCATTCAACAAAATATTGCAAGCACATTATTTAAATTCTAGCAGCAAGAAAGACCTTCGGATGAGGCTTACCAAATGTTGTTGGGTACAAGAGAATATTAAGAGTATTCCTTCCCAAATTTGCTTGACATTCCTTGCCCCCCCCCCCTTTTTTTTCACAATATTCACTTCTATTGCAGTTTCCCCCTTATACAAAGTGATATTTAAGAGTGGCACAGATGCTTGAAACTGAAACTGAATCTACCCATGCTGGGAAGAGTTTTGTTGAATAATACTTCAACCACAAACAAAGTAGAGGATTCTTCTTTTGAACAAGTGAATTAAAACAATTAGAAGCTCCAAAAACACATGGGTTGTCTTCTGTTCGGAAGCTCTTCTAAGCCAGCATATTTACAAAGTGTTGTACAACCCTTCAAAATCACATTGCAAGCACATTTATTTAAATGGTGATACCTAGATATACTTAGAAACTAGACTCACCAAAATGTGGATGGAACTGATGGATATTATGGGGATTGTTTCACCAAAGTTCCCTTGTTATTTGTTGGCACACCTTTTTCACAATGCTCACGTCAATTGCATTTCCTTGCTTCATAATAACTGATATTTGACAATGAAACAGATATTTAAAAGGGAAACTGAGTCCATGCATGCAAGAAACAATTTTGCCAAATGCTACCTCAAGCACATACAATGCAGAGAATTCTTCCTTAAAATAGAGTCAATTGTAGCAAGTTGAATCTGCTATCACAACCACTTCTGTTCTGTTCTTGCAAGCTCTACTCAACCAGCACATTCAAAGTAGACTTCATCCTTTCCCCATCAGGGATATAGTGAAGCCAGACTTACAGAGAGGTAGTTAGTGTAGTTAGGTAAATTGGGTCTAATATTGAGTAAGATAAATGAAATGGAGGCCATTATAGAGAATGGAGTTCAGGAAAGCAGAGCAGCACTTGGGGAAATTGAAATGTTAATGTCCCCAAGGCCCAGAACCCATCCTAAGGAACTGTTAATGAAACAGCTCCCAGCAAACTGGGAAGTGCTAATCAAAAGCCACCACAGGCCCTTCCTGCCCAGATTACTCCTTCAGCCCACCCATCTCCCACCTTTTGGGCCTTCCCACCTGCATTCTACCACTGCACGATAAAGGGAAACAAAGGACAGGAGTATGGGAAAGCTAAAAGAAGACCTTAGCTATAAAAGAGGGAAGACCTCCCTCTTCCACGGATTCTGCCTTTTGAGTTTCCTTCTTCCTCCGGGGAGAAGTCTTTTCTGCTGTCCTTTAATAAAGCCTTCTACTTTCCACTCTACACTTGCCTTGGTGTGCTTGTCTGGTATTATATTTCAGCATTCCGGGAAGCAAGGACTTGTAACCGGTAAACAACAGTAACAGATTGGAGGTTCCCACCGAGACCTACACCAAGGTAAGCACCTCTCCATGCACCTGACATCTGTCTTGAGTTGCATCTTTCTCTCTTTTTCTTTCTGGAGAGTGATGTGGGCACCTAATGACTATTTAAACACAACTGGTGCAGCGGCCACTCTCCAAGACTCAGGTGAGAGGTTTCCAGGCCTAGGCAGCTCCCAATCACCTGTTGGATACAGAGCAGGCATGTTGGATTCTGCCAAAGCCACTTCCCACTTTTCTGTCTGGGCCCAGAGAGCAATTGGTGTGAGTACACAGTTTCCCTAATCCTGTGTACTTAGATAATCTGCCTTAGATGCATGGAGATGGAGGAAGGAGTTTGGGACAACTGTGGAATTCCAGTCTGGGCTACACTCAGATGTATTTCTAAGGTTCCTTTCTCTTGAACCCCCTCCTGACAGCCCTAAGGGGTATCTAGAGTGATCGGTAGATGAATGGCACTGAGAGAAAGCCCCAATTACATTTGCCTCTGTGTGGACTATACAACACTCCCAACCCTGCATCCATTCCTTCCTGGATGCTCCCCTTCCTTCGCTGGTCAGAAACACTACTATTTCAGGTTGTAGGACTGAGAACAACATGAGATAATTAGTAAAAAGGTGCCCAGGTTCCCCTCATGCGCATAGGTAATTTTAACTAGTCTGTTTTAAAATTTCCCATTACCTCTCCGATGTTTAAAATGCACTGTGTTCTCTTTAAGCTGCTAGAGGGAGGCATTCTTAGAATCAACATTTCCAGGAGTCCCTCTGATAGAAAGTGCTATATGCCTTACCCGGTAGATACCCCTCACCCTTGGTAGATTCATTTAGTCTACAGAGAAAAAGGCAAACAAGAAGAGTGGGTGATTCTTTTTTGCTGTGGGTTTTATAGTAGTGGCAGGGAGGAAAACAGTAATGCCATTAAGTCTAAATCAAACCAGGGTCTCTGGCACAGGGCAAACTGGGATCCCAGCACTTTGCCAAAGGGGACCAGGAACAACCTTGGCAAAGCAATGTGAGAGATGGGTTTTCTGGACTGTAAGGAAGCTCAAGCTTAGAGAGACGTCCCTAATAAGAACAGTTTTCACTGGTGTGGGCACCTGAGTACTGTTTTTTTTTTTTTTTTTTTTTTTTTTTTCTCTTCTCAGATGGGAGCTTCTCTCTCCAAGAGGCTTGGTACACCACTTTCCTGCATGTTGTAAAATTGGGATAAGTTTGACCCACAGACGCTCAAGAAAAAAGCACCTGATTTTCTTCTGCTGCCAGGCCTGGCACAATACAAACTCCCTGATGGAGAATCCTGACCACCAGAGGGAAGGATCAATTTTAATACAACTTTACAGCTTGATAAATTTTGAAAAAGGTAAGAGAAATGGTGCAAGGTGCCATATGTCCAGGTTTTCTTTGCCCTAAGGGAAAACCCCAAATTATGCCAACAATGTAAAGTAGACTTAGCTATGATATCTGCCATGAAGAGAGAAAATCTTAAGGAATCACCT
This sequence comes from Marmota marmota marmota, assembly GCF_001458135.2. Taxonomy (NCBI): domain Eukaryota; kingdom Metazoa; phylum Chordata; class Mammalia; order Rodentia; family Sciuridae; genus Marmota; species Marmota marmota. Next base: position 47,296,799 of record NW_026000057.1, on the reverse strand, counting down.
ACTGGGGAGAAAGAATCAGGAGGACCCAGAAAATCTCCATTTCCTGTTGATGTGTAGCAACAGCCTTCCTGTCCTCCATACCCTGGCCTCTCTTCATCTGCCCCAATGACAAACCAAATATATTACCTCTCCAGGAGATGCCAGGAGGAGAATTTTGACCAATCAAAGTACATACCCCCCTTCTCCCTTCAAGACATAAGACAGATAAAAACAGACTTGGGGAGATTTTGGAGGACACAGATAAATGTATTGAAGTATTTCAAAACATACGCCAGGTGTTTGATCTCACCTGGAAAGATATTATGCTATTACTCAACCAGACTTTGACTTCCAGTGAGAAGGAAGCAGCCCTAAAAGCAGATGAACAGTTTGGGGATGACCTATACCTTGCTCATGCCCCAGCAGCACAGACTAGGAGCAAACCCAGTTATCCACCTGGAGCACAGGCAATTCCCAAAAATAATCCTGACTGGGACCCAAGGATGCTTGGAAAATTAGACATTTTCAAATGTTGGTCCTTGAGGCCCTCAGGAGAATCAAACAAAAGCCCATTAACTATTATAAGGTTTCAGAAATTATTCAGGGCCCCCAGGAAAGCCCTGCAATTTTCATGGAGAAACTCAGGGTGGCAATGAGAAAATACACCACCGTGGATCCTGAATCCACAGAGGGCCACATACTTTTAAAGAACAAATTTATTAGTCAGCTCCAGACATTTGGAGGAAGTTACAAAAATTGTCATATGGCCTGTTCAATCCTCCTACTTGCTATTTCTGTTTCTTTATAATAGAGATCAAGAAGAAAAGAAGGAGAAAAAGCACAGAGACAGAAAAAGAACTGGAGCGCTGGTATTAGCTCTTAGAGGAGTAACCTTCCAGGGTGAAAAAGGAGGAAAATGAAATGCTCCTCAATCCACAAAAGGGACTTATTTCCATTGTGGAGAGGAAGGACATTTCAAACAGAATTGCCCGATAGCCAAGTGACCACCACGAAAGCCCTGCCCTAAATGTCAAGGCAATCACTAGAAGAGTGACTGTCCTCAGGGACGAACGTCCTTGAAGCCAGACTCCTCCACACAGGCCTGACAGGGCCCAGGCTCAATTCTGGCTCCCGTAACTCGTATCACCTCACATGAGCCCCAGGTATGCTTCTTCCTCTTAGATACTGGCGCCAGTTATTCTGTATTCACTTCTTACCCCAGACCTCTTTCCTCGAATACTATAATGGTACAAGAAGTGTCTGGACGGCCTATTACCATAAAGTTTACTCCCCCACTGAATTGTGAGTGGGATGGAATGATGTTTTCTCATGCATTTCTGATTTTCCCAGAATGTCCTACCCTTTTATTTGGAAGAGACTTACTTTCAAAATTTCAGACGTCCATTACAATGAATTTGGGACCATGAGGACCATTATGTTTACCTTTATTAGAATGTAATATAAACCCTAAAGTTTGGGCTACTGAAGACAAAATTGGACTGGCAAAAAGTGGCGTTCCAATCAAAATAGTCTTAAAAGATCCTTCTGTCTTTCCACATCAGAGTCAATATCCCCTACACCCAAAGGCAAAAAAAGGGCTTATTGAAGATCATTCAGAATCCCAAAAGACAGAAAATTTTAGTGCCCTGCAACAGCCCATGTAACACACCCATTTTAGGAATACAAAAACCCAATGGGGAATGGCAACTAGTTCAGGACCTGAGAATAATTAATGAAGCAGTTGTTCCTCTCCACTCTGTTGTCTGAGATTCCAGAAGCCACTGCTTGGTTTACTGTGTTATATTTAAAGGATGCCTTTTTCTTTATACCCTTAGACTCCCAATCACAATAACTGTTTGCCTTTGAGGAAAGCGATAGTGGATCTCAATTAAATTGGATAGTATTGCCCCAAGGGTTCAGAGAAAGCCCTCATTATTTTGGCCAAACCCTAGCTAAGGACTTAACAGAATTCAGAGATAAAACATCTCTGACTGTTCTACAATATGTAGATAAGATACTTTTATGTGCCACCACTCAAAAGGAATGTCAGGAAGCCACTAAAGAACTTTTAAACTTCTTAGTTGAAAAGAACTATAAAGTTTCATAGAAAAAAAGCTCAATTGTGACAAAAACAAGTTCAATATTTAGGATTACAGCTGTCTCAAGGAACCCACAAACTAAGACCAGAAAGAATAACCCCTATAGGACAATCCTCTACCTCAAGCCATAAGGCAACTTAGAGGCTTCCTAGGAATAACTGGATACTGCAGGCTTTGGGTCCCTGGATATGGGAAATTAGTTAAGCCTGTTTATATCCTCCTCAAACACACACTATGCCAAGGAACAACTTCCTTGATATGGGAACAAGAACATATTAAAGCTGAAAAAAAATTCAACCTATTTGTCACTGAGAGCGGAGGAACAGCCTGGGAGTTGTCACATAAAAGAAGGGATAAGCTCAACAGCCAGTAGCTTATCTCAGTAAGGAGCTTGACCTAGTGTCAAGGAGGATGGCCTCACTGTTTACTAGTCCCTGAGACAATAAAAATCACCTGGGAAGAGAGCTTATTGTCTATACTTCCCATGATCTCTCAGGGTTTTTAAATAAAAATGAGAACTATGGCTCTCAGACAATGACCTTCTAAAATATCAAACTTTTAGATGGACCTGTAACTCAAATAAAGACTTGCTCTAATTCAAACCCAGCCACCTCACTCCCAGAGAAATTAGAGGAAAATCCTGAACATGACTGCCAACAAGTCCTAGCTATAAATTACTCAGCCCAGGAGGACCTTCAAAACCTGCCCCTGTCCAATCCAGACCTCACCATGTTCACAGATGGGAGTTCCTTTATGAAACAAGGAAAACACAAAGCTGGATATATTATGGTGACTTTACATGATACCATAGAGGCACAATCTTTGCCCCCAGGCACAAACTCACAACTAGCTGAATTGATAGCCCTAACAAAAGCACTTGAAATAGGAAAACAACAGAGAATTAATATTTACATTGACTTTAAATTCGCCTACCTAATCCTGCATGCACGTGCAGCAATTTGGAAGGAAAGAGAATTTCAAACAACTGGGGGAACATCCATAAAGAACTATGAGCAAATCTTAAAACTGCTAGAAGCTGTTCATTTACCCAAAGAGGTAGCAGTAATTCATTGTCAAGGACACCAAAAAGGGATAGATAAAATAGCAGAAGGAAAAAGGCTAGCAGATCAAAAAGCCAAAGAGGCTGCTAAGGGAAATTTACAGATAACAACCTTAGTCCCTTTGATATGGACAGACCCTCTCCCAGAGATAAGACTTCAATATACCCAGGAGGAAACACACAAGGCATTATATAAAGGAGGTATTCTTTTACCCTCTGGGTGGATTCAAATGGAAGATGACTAACTTTATTTACCTGCTAATTCCCAGTGGAAGATTTTACATACCCTACACCAATCTTTCCACCTATGAGAATAAAATACTCTAAAATTAACCTGAGAGATATTTGAAGGAAAAAATATTTCAAAGACCACCCACCAAACAGTCAAAGCCTATGAAATATTCCAAAGAAATAATCTACTCAATTCTGCCAAGAAGCTCCCAGGATTACAAAAGATGGGACAGTTCCCTAGGGAGGACTGGCAACTTCATTTTACTCACATGCTCAAGAGTAATGGATTCCAATATTTACTAGTCATGATAGATTTTTTTGATGGGTGGACTGAAGCCTACCCCTCCCAAACTGAACAGACAGGAGAGGTAGTCAAGGCATTATTACAGGAAATAATACCACGATTTGGGTTGCCTCACAGTCTGCAGAGTGACATTGGAGCAGCCTTTAAGGCAGCTGTCACTCAGGGAATATCTAAAGCCTTAGGCATCAAATACCATCTCCATTGTGTATGGAGATCTCAATCCCCAGGAAAGGTAGAAAAAACTAATGATATTTTAAAAAGACATCTAAGGAAACTTACTCAAGAAACCCACTACCCATGGCCTAAGGTGCTTCCTTTGGCACTGCTCAGAATTAGGAACACCCCCAAAACATTAGGGCTCAGCTTATTTGAGCTCTCATGTGGGAGGCCATTCCTAAAAAATGATATCCTTAAAGACCAAGAAACTGCAGACCTAGTGACTAATACCACAAATTTGGCAAAATTTCAAGCTGAAATTTGTAAATATCCTATATCTGAGCCAGTTACTTCTCCACCTCTATGTGAGCCTGGATATCTAGTTATGATTAAGACCATACCTTCAAACTCTCCAAACTTAGACCCCATTTGTAAAGGACCTTTTTCTGTAATCTTATCCACCCCATTCTGCAGTAAAAGTGCTGGGACAGGAGAACTGGATCCAACACTCGTGGATTAAAGCCTGCCATCCTGAGCCGATACCCAAAGAGACTTCTCCTTCCCAAGGAACTGAGGAGCGATACTCCTGAAGTCCAGTAGAGGACCTAAAATATCTCTTCCACAGAGACAATGGTGATATGTAAACTTTTCCTTCTCTCTTTCTTTATTACTATAAACAGATCCACTGAGATTAACTCTTTTCTAATGTGGGTCCAACAATATGCCACTAGGTTACAGAAAGATAATTGCTGGGTAAGTGGACCATTTCCCCTTTTCAGCACTTCTGGACTGCCTTGGTGGGTATCCCCCTTACAAGGAAATGATTGGATAAATTTACAATCCTTAATGTTAGAACAAAAGAAAAAAAAAAAGACCCTCTTTACAAAATGCCTCTCATGCCAATATTAATTTATAGCCTATAAATGAAACTTTATCACAACCAGGTCATGGAAAGATTTTCACTTTAGAACAGACCAACCTTCAGACTTCTACCACTGTTAAATTAGGTCCATCTAATTCTCGCCTTCCACAGTCAACACCGTCAACATGTCACAGGTATAAAGATAGTTACTATCAAATTTGGGATGGAGATTTATGGCTCACTCCCACTATTGGGAACTTAAACCAAGAAGCCCCAATCTGTTGGGAACAGTGAAACCATACCTATGACAAATGGCCTAATGCTACTCGAGAGTTAGGATGGACCCCAAAGTCACTATACCAACAAGTTATAATTTTACAAGCCAATGATTGGTTTGGAACAGATTGGCTCTCTAGCCCTAAAATTATTTGGCCAGCACCCAATGGGGCTCAATGGATATGTGGAACTAACTTATGACCCTGGCTTCCCTCGGGCTGGATAGAGAGATGTACTATTGGGTATCCTTGGATGCAGGGCAGTAGACCTCAAATATAAAACAGCCAGCAAACCTCTCCAATCTCAAACATAGATGGGGACGATCTGTGTTTCATTGATATGATCATCTAGCTTCAGTGTTTATCCCACAAATTGGTTTATAAGAAGTAACATGGCATGTGGAGACTTTAAACGATTATACTAAAACTGTCCTCCATGAGGTTGAGGAAAGTATCTCTCTCCTTAACACTGAAATAACACTTATGAAGAAGGGCATCTTACAAAACCGGATGGTTTTAGATGTCCTCACTGCAGCTCAAGGTGGTAATTGTGCCATTATTAAAACTGAATGTTGTGTTTATATCCCTGACAATTCTGGCAATGTGACTAATATCCTTAAAGATTTACATGCTCAGATAGAAGCCATGTTCTCGCCAACCTTGTCATGGGAACAATTTTAGGTCCTGGTTCTCTGGTACTTCCTGGTGGAAAACATTGTTAGTCTCTGTCATTGTCATCATACTCATTGGCATATTCCTAAGTTGTGGCATCTATTGTTGCATTAATCTCATTCCAGTATTAATAACTTCTTGTTTCTCTTATACACCATCCATCACTCAAATGACCCTTCAGCCTGTTACTTCTCAATTGAACTTCTATTATGGACCACTCGATAGACCCGATTTTTTAAAAAGGGGATTCCAAAACTGCTTGCTCAACACCACCCCCTTTCAGTTCAAAGAAGCCAGAATGGTCATTGCCCCCCTTTTCTTACAGCATTAAGGAGTTCCTAAAATTAGAGGGGGGAAAGAAGCCAGATTTACAGAGAGGTAGTTAGTGTAGTTAGGTAAATTGGGTCTAATATCGAGTAAGATAAATAAAATGGAGGCTATTATAGAGAATGGAGTCTAGGAAAACAGAGCAGCACTTGGGGAAATTGAAATGTTAATGTCCCCAAGGCCCATAACCCATCCTAAGGAACTGTTAATGAAACCTCCCAGCAAACAGGGAAGTGATAATCAAAAGCCACCACAGGCCCTTCCTGCTCAGATTACTCCTTCAGCCCACCTATCTCCCACCTTTTGGGCCTTCCCACCTGCATTCTGTCACTGCAAGATAAAAGGAAACAAAGGACAGGAGTGTGGGAAAGCTAAAAGAAGACCCTAGCTATAAAAGAGGGAAGACTTCCCCCTTCCATGGATTCTGCCTTTTGTGTCCCCTTCTTCCTCCGGGAGAAGTTTTTTCTGCTGTCCTTTAATAAAGTTTCTACTTTTCACTCTACACTTGCCTTGGCGTGCTTCTCTGGTGTTACTTCAGCATTTGGAAGCAAGGACTTGTCACCGGTAAACAGCTGTAACATTAGCAATATACTTAAATTGGTCTAAGAAGAAAAAGTTGTATGTAGGATCACCAAACATTGAGGGGAAAGATGGAAGAATGTGAGCAGAGTGCATTTAGTGATGTTTCAGTAAAAGTCTTTCCTAAAACTTTCTAACGTTATTCCTTTCCAATGCATTTCCCCACTTTTTCTGAACAGATATTCACCAATAGCACAGAAACTTGAAACTGAAACTGAATACACCAGATCTGGGAAGAGTTCTCTTGAATTCTTTTTCAACCACAAACAAAGCAGAGAGTTCTCCTTCAGAACAGACCAAATTCATGCAAGTAAAACTGTTAAACACATGGATTCTCTTCTGCACTGAGAAGCTCTTCTAAGATGGCATATTCAAAGAGCAGTTCAGCCCTTCACCATCACATTGCAAGCATATTATGTAAATGGTTCTAGCAAGAAAAACCTTGGGACTAGGCTCACCAAACTTTGGGGAAAAGAGGAAATATTATGATGATACATTCATCAAAGTTTCCTTAAAATTCGATGGTCCACCTTTTTCACAATACTTGCTTCATTTGTATTTTACCACTTTCTAAAATGTGATGTTTAACAATGGCACAGACTCTTGTAACTGAAACTGAAAATGTCCATGAATGAAGAATTGTTTTAAATGCTACTTTAAGCACACACCAAGCAAAGGGTTCTCCTTTAAAAGAGAGTGAATTCTAGCAAAATGAAGTTGCTAGCACAAACTGCTACTGTTCTGTTCTTACAAGCTTTACTGAGCCAGCACATTGAAAGCAGACTTCAGCTTTTCCCCATCACAGGGATGGCAAAATATTCAAATTGGTCTAGGAAGAAAACATTGTATGCAGAATCACCTAACATTGGAAAGAGGAAAGAATGTGAAAAGGTGCATCTGGTAAACGTTCATTGAAATTCTTTTCTAGAACTTTCTCACAATTTTTCTTTCAAATGCATTTGCCAGTTTTCTTTGAACAGACATTTAACAATGGCAAAGTTGCTTGAAACTGAAACTGTATCTCCCAATGCAGAGAAGAGTTCTGTTGATTGCTACTTCTAACACAAACAAAGAACATGGTTCTCGTTTAGAACAGAGTGAATTCATGCAAGTAGACATTGCAAAAAAGGGATTCTCTTCTGCACTGAGAAGATCTTCTAAGCCAGCATATTCAAAGCTGGTTTCAGTCCTTCAACATCACATTGCAGGCACATTGTTCCAATGGAGGTAGTAAGATAAATCTTTGGACTAGGCTCACCAAACTTTGTGGGGAATGAGGGAATGTTATAAGGATATAACACCAAACTTTCCTTGAACTATGTTGGTTCAGCTTTTTCATAATACTCACTTCAATTTCATTTTCCCACTTCCTACAAACTGATGTTTAACAATGGCACAGGCTCTTGAAAATGAAACTAAATTTGCCCATGCAGGGAAGAATTCTGTTGAATGCTACTTCAAGCACAAACAAAGCAGCGGGTTCTCAATTAAAACAGAGTGAATCTAGCAAATTAAAGTTGCCAGCACAAACTGCTTCTGTTCCATTCTTGCAAGCTCTACTCAGCTAGCACATTCAAAGCAGACATCATTTTTTCCCATCACAGTGATGGCAAAATATTAAAGTTGGTCTGGGAGGAAAAAGTTATTTGGAGGATCACCAAACATTGAAGAGATAGAGGGAAGAATGTGAACTGGATTTATTTAGTAAAATTTAATTTGAATTCTTTCCTATAACTTTCTCCCAATGTTCCTTTCCAATGCATTCACCCACTTCCTACAAAATTATATTTAACAATGGCACAGACACTTGAGAATGAAACCGATCTGCTCATTCAGGGAAGAAGTGTGTTGAATGCTACTTCAAGCACAAACAAAGCAGATGGTTCTCCTTTAAAACAGAGCAAGTTCTCAAAAGTTGAAGCTGCTAGCACAAACTGCTTCTGTTCTGTTCTTGTAAGCTGTACTGAGCCAGAACATTCAAAGCAGACATCAGCCTTTCCCCATCACAGTGATGGCAAAATATTTAAATTGGTCTATGATGTAAAAGTTGTATGTAGGATTACTAAACATTGAAAGTAAATGGGAAAAATGAGAATGGGATGCATTGATTAAAGTTTCATTGGAATTCTTTCCGACAACTTTCTCACAAATTTCCTATCCAATGCATTTGCCTGCTTCCTATGAGTTGATATTCAACAATGCCACAGAGGCTTTAAACTTAAACTGAATCTGACCATACTGGGAAGATTTCTATTGAATGCTATTTCAAACACAAAAAAGCAGAGGGTTCTACTTTAGAACTTAGTGAATTAATGCAAGTCAAATCTGCTAAAACACACTGATTCTGTTCTGCTCTGGGAAGCTCTTCTAAGCCAGCATATTCAAAGCATGGTTCTGAAGTGGAACCCTCTTTTTTCACAGAACAGTTTTAACTGAGTTTCTCCAGAAATCTTCACCATGGCTAATTTTAGGACTGTCAGCAAAAGAGTCTCTGCAAAAGAGTTCAATGTAGATAAACTTCCTATTTTCATGTCCCCCTGTTTACTTGGCCAATGGCCAGGAAGATACCAGCACTCCAGGTGCTGGACACCCCCTTACTAGTTTTTCACAAACATATCCAGTATAGTAGTTTGTAGAACTGTGCAAACAAGGCCTCTGACCTTGAGCTGGGCATCACAGAGATGTCTATACTTTTAAGATAATAGAAGTTACCAATTGGGCTCCATGGACAGCTGGCAGGGGGAGGAAAAAAGGGGAGAACAAGCTCTCCTCTTCTCAGCTGAAAGTTTGCTGGGGCCCCTTCGGCTGTGGCTCTCAACATCTCCCCATCTCTGTTTAAGCAAGAAGCATGTGGCTTAGGGACTGTGCCTGCCTTAGGTTGTCCAATACTACATATGGTCCATATCCGTCATCGGATGAGCTGACCTCAAGGCATCAGCCTCCTGTCTTAGGTTGGAACCATTGCAATTGGATCTTACCTGTCATTGACTACTGGTCCAGCATACAGTCACACCTGTGGATAGGTCTTTGTACCAGCGGGGGAGTGAGGTTCTTTGCCTCACCTCTGTTGGCCCCCAAATTTTAGCTGAACGACCATCACAAGCAGAAGGAAGCCAATTGATGGCTCCTTTTAGAAAAATTGTAACACCAATGACACCATCAGCAAAAATACCCCAACACTACCACAAGTCGCTGCACCAACAGATAGTTCACAATGCATACAAGTGAGTTCACAATGCATACAAGTGATATATAGTCCAGGCAAGTTCTGCAAGCAGTTCAGTGATGGCTGCTTTTGGAAAAATTGTACCACCGATGACACCATCAGCAAAAATACCCCAACACTACCACAAGTCACTGCACCAACCAATAGTTCACAATGCATACAAGTGAGTTTACAATGCATACAAGTGATACATAGTCCAGGCAAGTTCTGCAAGCAGTTCAGTGATAGCTATTGCAGAATCTGTAGATTGGTTTTATCTTTGTCTTCACCAACACTGGGATGAAGATAGGAATTCTGGCAATAATGGCTAAAGAAAAAATTATGTAACATTCCAGAAGGCACTAAAAGAAAACAATTTTCTGAACAATTTACATTATCTTGAACAGAATTATTAAATATAATGAAAATGAAAGGTGAAAGTAAACAAACAGATCTGTTAACCTCCTTTTTTGTTCACATATTAAAACAATCGTCAACAGCTGTTTACCCAATTTAAATTAAACCATTTAAATCACGTGAATAAAAAAAAAAAATTTGGATCCATTTTTTGATGAGCGCTCATCATATATGATATATGGACATACGTACATACAACATAAAACACAAGTGTGCACACAACACATAATAAAGGTCTTATAACTTTTTACAGGTGAAATCTACATTGCAATGTTTAAAAACTCTATAGTCAAAAAATAGAACTGATCAGCAAAACATTAACCTAGGTCTGTATGAGCTCAAAAAACAAAATAGAACTTCATGATGTGGGAAAGGGTAATAATATAATAGATATTGAAAAAAGCATCCTGGTTCTGTCGCAGATGTAAGGATAGCCAAACTGGAGTTTTGGATATCAGCTGTTATGGATTTGAGCCAAATCATCTTCTTTTTGGTCTACAGAAATCACTTTAGTTAATCTCTGGAATCCAAAAAT
>NW_026000057.1:47274988-47285046 GCF_001458135.2 Marmota marmota marmota | reverse complement strand
AAAATTTATCATGTAGGCTGGGTATTATTAGTAACTGTGCTATTCTATCTCCTGGTGAAATTACTGATATACCCTTTGGAGAACTGGCTATAATTTTTATTTCACCTTCATAATCGGGATCAATTACCCCAGGACATATCATAAGTCCTTTTAGATTAGAAGAACTGCATCCCAATAATAAGTCTACTGTTCCTTTGGGAAGAGGTCCTTTTACTCCTGTAGGAATGATTTGAACTCCCATCTCTGGAGTTAGTACTGTTCTGGCGGAGGCGCAGATGTCCAATCCTGCACTTCCTCTGGTTTGTCTAGTGAGGGATTTAATGGACAATGTGTCCTGGGCACTACCCTGATGGGGTTGCTGGGTTCCTCCAGTGCTCTGTATATTTGTGGTCTTGAGCCCCGGAGCATTGGGCCCCCCTGTCCATTTTTTAGCAATGGAGCCCGATGCCTTTCTCCACGATATTGTGGATAAACACCTGGTCCTTGTTCGTTTTTTGATAATGGAGTACCCTCTATGGTGGTTTGAGAATGGCATTCATTAGCCCAATGTCTCTCTCTACAGCATTGTGGGCAAGTACCCAGTATTCTACTCCTTTGATACCTAGTTTTGTTAAACCCTCCTATGGGGCAATTCCTTTTAAAATGTCCTGTTTGTTCACAATTGTAGCATGTTTTTGGCCTGGCATCTAAAACCTGTTGTACTGCAGCTGCCTCGACTTGCCCTTGTTCATTAATGTCTCTAAATAATTTAATATATGTGTTTAAATCTTCATGTTTCCATGGTCTAATGACTTTTCTGCACCAATGATTCGCTTGCTCATAAGCCAGTTGTTTTAATAATGGCATTGCTTGTTCTGTATTCCCAAAAACTCTGGTAGCTGTTTGAATAAGTCTATCTACAAATTCAGCATAAGGTTCATTAGCTCCTTGTATTACCTTAGATAATTGAACTTGTAAACCTCCATGTCCTTGTAAAGTCTTCCATGCCCTAACCGCATCAACAGCAATTTGTAAGTATACGCCAGGATCATATAAAATTTGCTGCTGCTGATCCTCATAAGGTCCCTTTCCTAACAACATATCTAGATTTCTCTGAGGATAACCAGCTGTTGCATTTTGCCTAGCCTTCTCCTTGCAAAATTCCTCATTGGCAACCTTCCATAACAGGTATTGTCCTCCATTTTGCACAGCTTTACACATATTAGCCCAATCTGCTGGCGTCATGTTGAAGTTGGTAATGGATTCGCCCATGCTTACAGTGAAGGGTGCTTTAGGACCATAGGTTGTTACAGCCTCTTTTAGCTGCTTCACTGTTTTGAAATTTAAAGCATGGTGAATTCGCTGCCCTCCTGCCTGCTCAAATACAGGGCATGTTGATATGTGAGATCCTGTCTCAGGATCCCATCTATCAACTGCGGGGGTTGGGGGCCTCCCAGCATATGGAGGTGGCATTGTTGTTTGGACACTTACACCCTCTGGCGATAGAAAGGTGTTAGTAGCAGTCTCCTGTTGTAACTTTTCCCCTGATGGCTTTTTCTGCTCTAAACTTTCTTCCCTTGTCTGACTAGCTCGAGAGACCTCTTTTACTTGAATTTTTTCCTCTGTCTGACTAGTTCGAGAGACCTTCTTTTTTACTTGAATTTTTTTCTGTCTGACTAGCTCAAGAGACCTTGTCTTTTACTTGAATATTTCTACTATAACTATAATACAACCCAACAAGATAACGCCTAACAAAACTGAAACAGAGTGAAACAAAATTGGAACAACAAAAAATCATTATAATAGCCTCCTGAAATGTCCATCCCTCCTTTCTCCCTATCTGTTCCTCAGATGTGAGTGGTTTTTCTTCCTACCTTATCACTTACCCTCCGTCATTCCCCTCACAGGCCACCAAATGCCGCAGTCTGGCTGGGCACAATTCAGGAGCCACTTGTCAAAAGAAACAAACTTTATTTTTAGAACACACATACTGCACCACACAGCTCTTCAGGAATTCGCTCAGAGCCCAACTGCCACCACCGGCTTCCCACAAGCCTCTCAACCTCCCCCACTCCTCCTGTTCTTGAGGCCAATTGGCTGGGTTGCGTGGGTGGAGCCAAAAAAAAGTCCCCCAGTGAGCAACTCCATGGTCTGAAAGGGCGGGGAAACAGCCCAATGAGCATCACCACAGAGGAGCCAATCAGTTGGCAGCTGGAAGTTTGCTGGCAGCTGGAAGTTTGCTGGGGCCCCTTTGGCTGTGGCTCTCAACAGATGCCTACATTTTTAAGATAAGAGAAGTTACCAATTGAGCTCCATGGACAGCTGGCAGGGGGAGGAGAGAAAGGGGAAAAGAAGCTCTCCCCTTCTCAGGTGTTGTCCTTGAAGGGTTAACTTGCCCAAAACAGTGAGAGAAAAAGCTGCTTTTATGTGAACTTCTGCAGACTGTGAACTTCTGAGTCCCACCCTTTACATGCTGAATATAAAACTCTGAAACTACCTGAACTCATGGTTAAGGGGATTCATGATTACAGCAAAATCTGTGCCCCCTGAACCTGGCTGCAGCAAAATAAAACTGTTTCCTGCTCTCTTCGGTGTCTTGAATAATTTGTCCCTACAACAGTTCAAACCTTCAACATCACATTGCAGTCACATTGTTTAAATGGTGATAGCAAGAAAAACCTTGGGACTAGGCTCACCAAACTTTGGGGGGAATAGAGTGTGTTATATGGAATGATTCTCCAAAGTGAATCATTCCAAATTTTTTTTTTAATTTTGTTGGTCTCCCTTTTTCACAATACTTCAGTTGCATTTTTCTGCTTCCTATGAACTTCTGTTTAACAATGGCACCGATGCTTGAAACAGAAACTGAATCTGTCCATGTAAGAAAAAATTGTTTGATTGTTACTTCAAGCACAAACAAAGCAGAGGATTTTCCTTTATACCCAAATGAATTCTAGCAAGTTAAGATGCTAGCACAAACTGATACTGTTCTGTTCTTGCAAGCTCTACTTAGCCAGCAGAAAGCATTCTTCAGCCTTTTCCCATCACAAAGATGGCAGAATATTCAAATTGGTCCAGGGAGAAAAAGTTGTATGTAGGATCTCCAAACATTAAGGCAAAAAGGGAAGAATATGAACAGCATGAATTCAGTAAAGTTTTATTAGAACTCTTTCCTAACTTTCTCACAATATTTCTTTCCAATGCATTTGCCCACTTCCTAAGAACTGATGTTTAACAATAGCTTGAAACTGAAACTGAATCTGCCTGTGCTTGGAAGAATCCTGTTGAATGCTACTTCAAGCACTAACAAAGCAGAGGGTTCTCCTTTAGAACAGACTGAATTCATGCAATTAGAAGCTGATAAAATACATTGATTTTGTGCTGTACTAGCAAGTTCATCTAAGCCAGCATATTCAAAGCATGGTTCATCCCATCAACATCACATTGTAGGCCCATTATTTAAGTGGTGGAAGCAAGAATATCCTTGAGACTAGGCTCACCAATCTTTCGAGGGGAAAAGAAAATGTCATGAGCATTTATTCCTCTAAGTTTCATTGAAATTCATTGGTCCACCTTTTTCACAATACTCACTTACACTTCATTTCCTGCTTTCTATGAGAGGAATGCTTGACACTTAAACTGTATCTGCAAGTCCTGGAAACAGTTCTTCTAATGTTACACCAACCACAATCAAAACAGAGGGTTTTTCTTAAAAACAGATTAAAATCTAGGAAATTGAAGCTGATAGCACAAACTGCTTTTGTTCTGTTCTTGCAAGCTCTACTGTGCCAGCAATTCAAAGTAGACTTCAGCTTTCCCCATCATAGTGATGTCAAAATATTCAAATTAGTCTAGGAAGAAAAAGTTGTACTTAGGATCACCAAGTATTGATTTTAAAGAGGGAAGAATGTGTACAGGATGCATTCAGTAAAGTTTCATTGGAATTCTTTTCTACAAATGTATCACAAAGTTTACATTTTACTTTCCATTGCATTTGCCTGCTTCTTTCGAACTGATGTGTGTATGTAACAATGGCACAGACACTTGAAACTGAAACTAAATCTTCCCATACTGGGAAGAGTTCTGTTGAATAGAATACACAGAGACACATGCAAAAACCCATATTCAAATATATACTTACAAATATGTATATACACAAATGCAATGGTCACAAACACAGAAAGACCTTCATGTACAGATTCATATACCGACAGGCACAAATGCTACATGCAGACTCCCACATGCATGTACACCACACATATATTCAGACACATCCACATACACATGTCGACAGGTATCACACACACAGAGGCACATGCAGAGAATATCAGACAGATAAACACACATGCAAACACTGAGACATGCATACCCACATAAAGAAACACATAAAGATGTTGGGACCTTTTACCTCCTTTGGGACCATGGCCATTATTGGGTGATAATGATACTTTGTTAGATGCATGTACAAACAAGTGATAGGTATATAATTCCAAACAAATGGAAGAACAGAGATCAGAACACTCTCGTTGGCATACAGAGACATGCAAACACATTCCCATAGACAGACATGTACATATGCCTACATGTATGTGTGTGTGTGTGTGTGTGTGTGTATATATATATATATATATATATATATATATATATATATATACAGAAACACAGCCATACATTCAGACATATACATACCTATAGACATGCAAACACATAGTCATACATAGATTTGAAAGAGCTCAAAGTCACAGATATGCACAGAAAAAAACATTCAATGATACATGGAACATATATATGCATACATGAATACACATTGACATGTATTTACAGAGTCATGCACTCACAGCAACACAGAAACACCCACAGACATGCATAGTCACAGAGATGCTCAGAGATAGTATACATGGAGACACAAAAACACAGACATGCACACACATAGGCATACATATTACTATGTAAGCATTTATATACATACAGACATGAAAATATGAGCACATACAGACTTGCACTCATATAGACTATAGATACTCCCTATAGAAATTTACACACACAGATTCATAAAGACATGACCTTTAACTCAAAAACACTCACCAATATGTACATACAGATACACAGAGAAAGAGACAAGCCCACATGCAAGCACAGAGGCATGAGAACACACAGACATACACACACACATACGTGAACATTCATAGATATGCACACACATATACACAGAAAAAGATGTGCACACATGCATACCCAGAGATCTCAAAATATACTACAAAGCTATAGTAATTGGAGCATTCTGGTACTAGTATTAAAAAACCAAAATCAGACCAATAAATTAGAATAGAAAATTAAAAACTAAATCTATGTATACAGACAAATGATTGTTTACAGAAGTACCAAGAACATAAATAGGGAAATGTACACTTTTTTTCAACAAGTGATGCTGGTAAAACTAGATATAAGAACATTGAAGAATAGAATAGACCCCTACTTCTCACCATATACAAAATAAACCTAAAGTGGATTAGACTTAAGTACAACAACTTAAACAATAAAAAACTAAGAAAACATAAGGATATGATATTGGTTTGGACAATGATATTGGTCTGGGGAACTTTCATGAAAATGAATGGTATTAGAGATCATCATGTTAAGTAAAATAAGTCAAACTCTTTGAAAGTCAAACAACAAGTGTATGAAAATATTCTCTAACAAAAACAATCATGAGAAAAATACAAATTAAAATCACTATGGGCTGGGTTTCTGGCTCAGCGGTAGATTGCTCATGTAGCACGTTGAGGCCCTGGGTTCCATCTTCAGCACCACATTAATAAATAAATAAATAAAATCAAGAAAGAAGAGAGAAAATATTTCACTCCTATTATAAAGTCTAACAGGGCAGATGGAAGGCTTGGCTGTGCGAGCACGCTCGGTGCAGATGGAAAGCAGCACAGAATACAGAGGCTTTGCTTCCAGGTCACAAGACCAAGCTCTGGACACAGCACAAGATCACCCCAGCACCACTCACCTCACCAAACACCCTATGCGGGTAACAGATAGACTCCATCTTGGAAAACCTTACTCGCCATCTATTGGTGGGCATGGCTACCAGCCCGGTTCTGCAGCTGATCAGGTACCCAGTTTCCAACTCCCCCACCTCCAGATGTGAAAACTCAAAATTTATCTCACAAACTTTTGGGGGGCATAGCTATCAAAGCAAAACAGCAACTGTACAGGCACCTGGTTTCCAACTCAGAGACTAAGAGTAGGGAGGCTCCAGGTAGAAGCTCAAGCCCTCTCACACTGGCTACCTCCACCACTCTGAGCACAGAGACTCAAACTAGGAATAGACAACTCCACCTACTGAAAAAAAAGAAAACACAGTTCCGAGAGACATTTTATTTTCTTTCTTTCTTACTTTTCTTTTCTCGCTCTTCTCATCCATTATCCTCTACCCTTCCCCCTCTGGTCCTCACAACCTCAACATATGTGAAGCCAAGAACTTTGCATGAAATTGAACTTTAAGAACTGAATCACCAGAATAGTATAATATAGAGAAATTGCATTGGCCCCACCTCACACCCACACACCTTTTTTTCTTTCATTCTCTTTATCCCTCTCCTTCTTTTTTCCTTGTTATTTTTCCTTCTTTTTTATTTCCTCCCTCTATCCCACTTTCAACCTTCTAACTTTTACTATTTATACGTAGAGTAATTTTCTAAATACAGATACAGAGTTTGAATTTATACATTCTTCCATAAATCACCCCTGTCTATTCATTAGAATTCTCCTCCAAAGTTGCTAAGTTAGATTAATCCCATACCCTCACTCCTTTCCCCCTTAACATAGCATCCTACCCCTGACCCTCAGTTCTCTATAGACCACCAGAAATGGTATGCCTTTTATGATAATAATGACTATATTCTAATTAATAATTGAAGCCAAAATCTGTAGACATAGAGTCTAACTATAAATATTAATAATGGAAACTTGCTTATAGATGATGTATTATTGATATCGGAAACTGTTAACATTGTTTTTCTCCACAAAAGAGAGATTTTGGAACTATACAAGAGCAATATAGATTTATAGGGGAAAAATATTAACAACAGTCACACAGAACTAGAAAGAAACGTGAGCAGTATGAAAAGACAAGGAAAGAAAGGACCACAAACAATGCAGGACAAGTCAACATCAGAAGAGGTAACATCTGCAGCAGAAGCAATGTCAGATAAAGTTTTCAGGATATACATGGTTCAGATGATCTGGTGTCTTAAGGAAGACATTATACAGCAAATGCAGACAATGAAAGTCACTTTGAAAATGAATTACATAAACAAATCCAAGAAGCAAAAGATCAAATATACAGGGAGATAGAGGTTATACAAAAAAAATCAAACAATAATCCTGAGAATGAAGAAAATAATAAACCAAATTAAAAACTCAAATGAGAGTATCACCAGCAGAGTAGAACACTTAGAAGATAGATCATCAGACAATGAAGACAAAATATATCATCTCAAAAAGAGTGTACATAGTACAGAGAGACTAATAAGAAACAATGAGCAGAACATCCAAGAAATATGGGATAGCATAACGAGACGAAATTTAAGAGTTATTGGAATAGGGGAAGTTATAGAGGTCCAAACCTAAGGATTGAGCAATCTGTCCAATGAAATAATATAAGAAAACTTCCCAGACGTGAAGAATGAAACAGAAATCCAAATCCTAGAAGCCTACAGGAAGCCAAATGTGCAAAATCACAAGAGACCCACACCAAGACACATTAAAATGAAGATGCCCAACATACAGAACAAGGAGAGAATTTTTAAAGCCACAAGATAAAGGAAGCAGATTACATTTAGGGGTAAACCAATTAGGTTAACGGCTGATCTTTCAACACAGACTCTGAAAGCTGGAAGATCCTGGAACAACATATTTCAAACACTGGAAAATAATGGGTTCCAACCAAGAATCTTGTATCCAGTAATATTAAGCTTCAGGTTTGAAGATGAAATAAAAAGCTTCCACTGTAAACAAAAGTTAAAAGAATTTGCAGCTAGAAAACTGGCGCATCAAAACATCCTTGGCAAAACATTACATGAAGAAGAAATGAAAACAATGAAAACCAACAGTGGGAGGTAGTACAGTAAGGGAAAAACTAATAAAAGAGGAAAAACAAATCAAGGTAAATAACAAAAATAAACAAATATGGCTGGAAATACAAACCATATTTCAATAGTAACCCTAAATGTTAATGGCTTAAACTCACTAATCAAAAGACATAGGCTAGTAGAATGGATTTTTAAAAAAAGATCCAAAAATATGCTGCCTACAGGAGACTCATCTGATAGGAAAAAACATACACAGACCGAAGGTGAAAGGTTAAGAAAAATCATACCACTCACATGGACCTCGGAAGCAAGCAGGGGTGTCCATACTCATATGAAATAATAGAGACTGCAAGCCAAAGTTAATCAAAAGAGATAAAGAAGGACACTACATAGTTCTCAAGGGAACCACACACCAAAAGACATAATAATCATTAATATATATGCCCCCCAAAATGGTGCAGCTATGTTCATCAAACAAACTCTTCTCAAGTTAAAGAGTCAAACAGACTACAACACAATAATCATGGGTGATTTTAACACACCTCTCTCACCATTGGACAGATCTTCCAAACAAAAGTTGAATAAAGAAACTATAGAACCCAATAACACAATTAATAACTTAGACTTAACTGACATATAGAATACATCAACCAACATCAAGTGGATACACTTTTTTCTCAGCAGCACATGGATCCTTCTCAAAAATAAGCCATATATTATGTCACAGGGCAACTCTTAGCAAATACAAAGGAGTAGAGATACTACCATGCATTTCATCTGATCATAATGGAATGAAATTGGAAATCAAGAATAAAATAAGGAAGAAAAATTCCTACATTACATGGAGAATGAACAATATGCTACTGAATGAACAATGGGTTATTAAAGACATCAAAGAGGAAATTTAAAAATTCTTAGAGGTAAATGAAAACTCAGACACAACATATCAAAATCTCTGGGACACTATGAAAGCAGTACTAAGAGGAAAATTCATTGCATGGAGTTAGTTCCATAAAAGAAGAAAAAGCCAACAAATAAATGACCTCACATTACATCTCAATGCCCTAGAAAAAGAAGAACAAATCAACAGTAAATGCAGTAGAATGCTAGAAATAATTAAAATTAGAGCTGAAATCAATGAAATAGAAACAAAAGAAACAATTGAAAAAATTGACAAAACTGAAAGTTGGTTCTTTGAATAAAATAAATAAGATTGATAGACCCTTAGCTATGCTTACAAAGAGAAGAAGAGAGAGAACCCAAATTACTAGCATATGGGATGAAAAAGGCAATATCACAACAGACACTACAGATATACAGAAGATAATTAGAAATTATTTTGAAACCTTATACTCTAATAAAATAGAAGAGAGTGAAGGCATTGATAAATTCATTTGCCCAAATTGAGTCAGGAAGATATACACAACTTTAACAGACCAGTATCAAGTAAGGAAATAAAAGAAGTCATCAAAAGATTACTAACAAAGAAAATACTCAGGAACGGATGGATATACAGCTGAGTTTTACAAGACCTTTAAAGAAGAACTAATTCCAATACTCTACAATCTATTTCAGGAAACATAAAAAGAGGGAGCCCTGCCAAATTCATTCTATGAGGCCAATATCACCCTGATTCCAAAACCAGACAAAGACACCTCAAAGAAAGAAAACTTCAGACCAATATATCTAATAAGAATAGATGCAAAAATCCTCAATAAAATTCTGACAAATCAGATACAAAAACATATCAAAAAGATTGTGCACCTTAATCAAGTGGGATTAATCCCAGGAATGCAAGTTTGGTTTAACATATGAAAATCAATAAATGTAATTCATCACATCAATAGACTTAAAGATAAGAAGCATAATCATCTTGATAGATGCAGAAAACTCATTTGACAAAATACAGCACCCCTTTATGTTCAAAACACTAGAAAAACTAGGGATAACAGAAACTTACCTCAACATTGTAAAAGCTAT
>NW_026000057.1:47253122-47272335 GCF_001458135.2 Marmota marmota marmota | reverse complement strand
AAAAATAAAATACTTGGGAATCAACCTAACAAAAGTGGTGAAAGATCTTTACAATGAAAACTATAGAACCTTAAATAAATAAATAGAAGAAGACCTTAGAAGATGGAAAGATCTACCTTGCTCATGGATAGGCAGAATCAATATTATCAAAATGACCATACTACCTAAAGCATTATACAGGTTCAATGCAATTCTGATCAAAATCCCAATGGCATTCCTCATTGAAATAGAAAAAGCAATTATGAAATTCATCTGGAAAAATAAGAGACCAAGAATAGCTAAAGCAATTCTAAGCAGGAAGAGTAAAACAGGTGATTGCTATCCAGACGTTAAACTATACTACAGAGCAATAGTAACAAAAACAGTATGATACTGACACCAAAACAGGCTAGTAGACCAATGGTACAGAGTAGAGGACACAGAGACTAACCCACAAAATTATAACTAGTTAAATGTGCCAAAACCATACAGTGGAGAAAGGGTAGCATCTTCAACTAATTGTGCTGGGAAAACTGGAAATTCATATGCAACAAAATGAAATTGAATCCCTATCTCTCACAATGCACAACAGTTAACTCAAAATAGATCAAGGATCTAGGAATTAAACCAGAAACTCTGCATCTAATAGAAGAAAAATAGGCCTTAATCTCCATTTCGTGGGAATAGGCTGCAATTTTCTTAATAAGACGCCTATAGCACAAGAATTAAAACCAAGAATCAACAAATGGGATGGATTCAAACTAAAATGTTTTTTTTTTTTTTTCTCAGCAAGAGAAATAATAAGTGAAGTGAATAGGGAGCCTACATCCTGGGAACAAATTTTTACCCCTCACACATCAAATAGTGCTCTAATCTCTAGGGTATACAAAGAATTCAAAAAGCTAAACACCAAAAAATAAAAATAAAAAAAAATTAAAAAAATAACCCAATCAACAAATGGGCCAAGGACCTGAACAGACACTTCTCAGAAGAGGATATACAGTCAATCAACAAATATATGAAAAAATGCTCATCATCACTAGCAATTAGAGAAATGAAAATTAAAACTACTCTAAGATACCATCTCACTCCAGTAAGAATGGCAGCCATGATGAAGACAAACAACAAGTGCTGGCAAGGATTCGGGAAAAAATGTACACTCATACACTGCTGGTGGGACTGCAAATTGATGCAGCCAATTTGGAAAGCAGTATGGAGATGCCTTGGAAAGCTGGGAATGGACCCACCATTTGAACCAACTATTCCTCTTCTTGGACTATACCCAAAGGACCTAAAAACAGCATACTGCAGGGACACAGCCACATCAATGCTTATAGCAGCACAATTCACAATAGCAGACTGTGGAGCCAACCTAGATGCCCGTCAATGGATGAATGGATAAAAAAAAATGTGGCATATATACACAATGGAATATTACTCAGCACTACAAAATAATAAGATTATGGCATTTGCAGGGAAATGGATGGCATTAGAGCATATTATGCTAAGTGAAGTTAGCCAATCCCAAAAAAACAAATGCTGACTGTCTTTTCTGATACAAGGGGAGTGACTCAAAATGGGGTAGGGAGAAAGAGCAGGGGAAGAAGATTACCTCTACATAGGGAAGAGGGGTGGTAAAGAAAGGCAGGGAGAAGGGGAATTGCATGGATGGTGGAAGGAGACCCTCATTGTTTTACAAAATACATGTATGAAGATGTGAGTAAAAAAGAAAAAAAAAAGAATAATGTTATCTTAGATTAGGTAGAGAGAAGTGATGGGAGGGAAGGGGAGAGGTTGGGGGGATAGGAAGGATAGGAGAATGAAACAGATATTATTATTACTGCGTGTATATATGTGACTGCATGACCAATATGATTCTGCAACCTGTACACTCAGAAAAATGAGAAATTAGATCCCATCTGATTCAAATATATGATATGTCAAGGTCATTGTATTGTCATGTGTAACTAAAACAAAAAATAAAAATAAAAAAGAAGGTCTAATACTATAAAAAGCTATAAAATAACAAATATTGGTGATAATGTGGAGAAAGGAGAGCACTTATGCACTGCTGTGGAAATATGAACTATTACAAGTATAGAAAATAGCATGGAGTTTCCTTAGAATCCTAGAAATAGAAATACCCTTTCATTCAAGAATTCCACTAGTGCGTATATGTGGTGAGCCGCTTCTGCCGTTTCTGCAGACTATGGTCGCCATTACAAGATGGCGCTGGCATGATTTACGAGCAGTTAATGCTCAAATGCAACTCATGGGGCCCATTCAAAGAGGGCTGCCTTTGCTCTCCTCTGTTCCTCAGGGCTGGCATATTATTGCTATTGACATTAAAGACTGTTTCTTTTCTATTCCTTTGCATCCTAAAGACTCACAGCGTTTTGCCTTCACCCTTCCCTCGTGTAACCACGAGGAACCAGATCTAAGGTTTGAGTGGGTAGTGTTGCCGCAGGGAATGGCTAATAGTCCCACGATGTGCCAGATGTATGTGGGGAAGGCACTCGCACCTCTCAGACATAAGTATTCCTCCATCAAGATCATTCATTATATGGATGATGTGTTATTGGCAGCTAAGTTAGAGCAGACAGTTAATGAGGCCTATAAAGAATTAGTAAAGCTGTTAGCTCAATATGGGCTACATATTGCACCTGAAAAGGTTCAAACGGGAAACTCTATTGAGTATTTGGGAGCGATAATTGGGCATGACAAATTGAAACCACAAAAAATCACCATAAGGACTCAAGATCTCCAAACTTTAAATGATTTTCAAAAACTGCTGGGAGATATTAATTGGATAAGGGGATATTTACACATTCCTAATAGTGTGCTCCAGCCTTTGTATGCTACCCTTAAGGGTGATCCAGATCTTGCTTCTCCTCGTAGCCTCACCAAAGAGGCTAGAGCGGCCCTTATAACAGTAGAAGACGCTATACAACATGCTACTTTATACAGGCTCCAGAGTAATAAACCTTTCCAGTTATGTGTGCTTGCCACTATGCGGCAGCCTACTGGAGTACTGTGGCAAGATGGGCCTTTACTATGGATCCACCCACATATATCCCCAGGAAAATCCTTAGAATACTATCCTGATGCTGTTGCAGCGTTAGCACTTAAAGGGATTCAACAAAGCATTCAATTTTTCGGACAATCACCTTCTTCTCTTATTATACCCTATACTAAAGCTCAACTTAATGTTTTGTGTGCTACTCTAGACAACTGGGCTATTCTATGTTGCTCGTTTCAAGGGGATATTGATAATCATTACCCTTCCCATCCATTACTCCATTTTGTTAAAGAACATCCCATCATTTTCCCTAAGGTAACTTCACCCAATCCAATTCCGGGGGCTGTTAATATTTTTACTGATGGTTCCAAGTCTGGAATGGGAGCTTATGTAATTAATGATTCTCCCCCTGTTCAGCATCAATTTGCTCCTGGAAATCCACAATGGGTGGAACTGCAAATTGTTATTGAGGTTTTTAAACAGTGTTCTTTTCCTTTTAATCTTATTTCGGACTCCATCTATGTGGTACAAGCACTAAAAGTCCTGGAGGCCGTGGGAGCTATTAGTAATGTCCATAATGTATCTGCTTACTTTAATCAGCTTCAACAGCTTATCTGTAGCCGCACTGCTCCTTTTTATCCAATGCACATCCGGGCTCATACCTCTCTTCCTGGTCCGTTATCACAGGGTAATGCCTGTGCGGACTCAGCCACTAGAGGTCAGTTGATATGCTTGGCTTCCTCCTTAGAGGGGGCTAAATTATTTCACCAGAATTTCCATGTTAATGCTTTAACGCTGCGCAGGCGTTTTTCCATTTCAAGAGCGGATGCTCGTCAGATAGTATTACAATGTCCCCATTGTGTCACATTTCTTCATCCCCCTACTTATGGAGTGAATCCACGGGGATTGAAGCCATTGGTTGTCTGGCAAATGGATGTGACACACATACCTGACTTTGGTAACCTCAAGTATGTACATGTTTCTGTTGATACGTGCTCTGGAGTTATTCATGCTTCTGCTTTATCGGGAGAAAAGGCACGTAATGTTATCACTCATTGCCTAGAAGCATGGGCAGCATGGGGTGCTCCTGCATCCCTTAAGACTGATAATGGACCTGCTTATACTGGAAGACAATTTACATCCTTTTGTTCTACCATGGGAGTGCAACTTACTCATGGTCTGCCTTACAATCCTCAAGGACAAGGCATTGTTGAGCGTGCTCATCGCACCTTAAAGGAAACTTTACAAAAACAAAAAGGGGGAATAGGAGCTGAACACACTCCTAAAGAACGCCTATCCTTGGCTCTCTTTACCATTAATTTTTTGAATTTGGATATTCATGGTCGCTCTGCGGCCGATAGACATGTGTCTCCTCAGCCTTCTGTAATTGGCTATGTTAAGTGGAAGGATGTTCTTACGGGCCAATGGAACGGCCCCGACCCCGTGCTGACATGGGCACGAGGATCTGTATGTGTTTTTCCCCAGGATCGCACGGAACCGTTGTGGGTCCCTGAACGCCTGACAAGAAGAGTCTTGACATCAACCGACCAGCAACAAGAGATACCACAGCAATCCCGTGATGAGGATCTTCACTCTGCTACGTGCTCTGGTTCTGGTGCTGGTGCCGATGGCACAGACGACACCAATGCAGTGGTGGGCAGTGGCACGGGCTTGGCCAATGCCGATGCCGGTTCATAGTAATTCTAGTGTCCTCCCCACTCTTTTCTCTACCTCATGTGAGATGTCTGCTCCCTGTGCCTCTCCTAGAGGGGACATGGAGAGCATTTTTAATCAATCTCAAGTTAATCTCACAGGAGTGTTTTGTTTCAGCCTTGGAAACGCTAATTGCATCAGCCTTAAGACCAAAAATTTGACTAACTGGGAGGACCCATTGCGGTCCAGTCAGGTCTCAGGGAACATTATCAGTGCCGTACTGAGCCAAGTAGTTTCAGGGAAGCAATCAGGTTCAGGGACCCCCGCAAATAGCTCTGCTTTAAACATAACTACCTTGGCTATTATCTCCAAGGTACTAATCCCAGTGCCTCCTTCTTCTAATAGTACTTACAATGCCACTCATTTCAAGGCCTCCCCTTACTGTACTCCTAATCTTGGTTTCCCCCCAACATTTACGCCTTGTCAGGATCATTCTTGGGAGAAACATCAAGTTGCTAAAGGTTTCTCCTTTTCCCCCTCTCTTAAGAGGTATGTTTATAACTTTAACAACAGTGCCAACTCCTCTACAGGAGTAGGTTGGTCCTGGTTTCAATGGCTGATTTCCAATGAGAAGGGGGCTTCAGCTGATATTTCTGCATTGGCTCAATTGCTGGGAGTCAAAAGCTGGCTGGCTAATGTTTCTGGCACTGTTAAGGAGAATGAACGAGGTAATAGACTTACATCTGTTTCATTCAACTCTTTGCTATATAATGCCA
This sequence comes from Marmota marmota marmota, assembly GCF_001458135.2. Lineage (NCBI taxonomy): Eukaryota > Metazoa > Chordata > Mammalia > Rodentia > Sciuridae > Marmota > Marmota marmota. The sequence continues at coordinate 47,266,908 of NW_026000057.1, read as the reverse complement.
CATTGCCCCCTGCAATGGTCTGCGTCCAATCCCCGTTCTTGCTCCTTTTGGCTAATGACACCTCGTCGGGGATGCTGGATTGTTCTAATATTACCTGCTATTTGTCTGAGTGTTGGAATGGCTCCTGGACCACGGCAGTGGTTATGAAAATTCCAACTTTTGTCCCAATCCCAGTCACTGCGGACCCAGATAAATTCCCCATTGTTGAACTACTTAGAGTCCGCAGGGATTTTGGAATTACGGCAGCTATAGTGACAGCTGTGGCAGTGTCTGCTGCTGCAGCGGTTACGGCCGGAGTGGCCATGGCCAGTCAAGTACAAACTGCTGCCACCATTAATCAAGTTGTTCAACAAACTTCCACCATACTTGAATCCCAAAATACAATTAATCAACATATTTTGTCAGGGATTTTAGCTGCCAACCAAAGAATAGATTTACTCCAAGCTCAGGTAGAAGAATTGGCTGACTTGGTGCTTTTGGGTTGTGTTGACCAACGTGCACATTTATGCATAACCTCTGTCAGATTTAATGATTCCAGGAATGCCTCCCGCATCATTGGCGAATATTTGGCCGGAAATTGGTCCATGGCAGCGGAAGACATGATCCAGTCTCAACTAACCCAGATAGCTGTCTTGAACAGTACCCGTGTCGATCCCGTGACTTTGGGTCAATTCACCGATTGGATATCTTCTGCTTTTTCCTTCTTCAAAGAGTGGGTGGGGGTAGGCATCTTTGGTGCAATGTGTTGCTTCGGTATGTTCCTCTGTTTGTGGTTTCTCTGTCGCCTTAAGGCCCGCAGTGCTCATGATAAGGCTATGATCATACAAGCTCTTGCAGCTTTAGAAAATGGCAACTCGCCTCAAGTCTGGCTTGCGCATCTTAAACAGTAAACCTTTGTCATGGTCGTTGCACCCCAAGTTATTATAACATTGCACTGGGATCGACATGACCTTCCTTGCTATTCTCTTAGTGTTGGAAAGCCCTTGCACTCTGCCGGTCTTACTGCCATTGCACGCAGATGGGTTTCCACACTAGTGCTTTTCTATCGTCTTAAAGTCCGTGCCTTTCTTTCAGGGTGCTGTCAACTTGTTTGTCGTTATAAACAGCCACAGTTCAGCCTCAGTTATCCCCCTTCGTCCACCATCGCCACGATACAGGATGCGAGGCAAAGCACTGCACTTGAGTGATCCTTGACGTGGACCTCAAGGAGAGCATGTCCTATTGCATGCGGGTTAGACGCGTCCACTCCCCGCCCCACGAAAAAAGGCGTCGGCTGATATGGTCTCGGATCTGGGGAAGGGCCCTCCTTAAGACTGAGCCATACTATGCAGCCACTTCTGCACAGTGGGATAGGACCTCTACTCTCGCCTGTATTGTTTTAAGAAAACAGAAAGGGGGAACTGTGGTGAGCCGCTTCTGCCGTTTATGCAAATTATGGTCGCCATTACAAGATGGCGCTGGCTCCGCTGTGGTCTGTGACAAACAACTCCTTATTTGGGAGAGTTGGCGCATGACTTTTCATCACCCTATGAGAAAGCTCCACGTGGCAGCTTTGCATTGGGGCTTGAGATGCTTTATTAAGGCTGGGAGGGGCATCCAAGAGAGAGAAGAAGAAATATCAAGGGCCTGAATAAACTGCTGAAAGAAGATTCCTGAGTTGCGTCTTCCTTGCGGGCAAGGGGTCGCGACACGTATATATCCAAAAGGAAAAAAAAAATTAGTACATCAGAGGTGTTTACATTCCTTTGTTTACTTTGACACTATTTAAAATATTAAAATATCAAAGGTATGGAATCAACTAAAGTGTTCATCAGTGGAGAAATGGATTAATAATAGGTTTTATATATATATATATATATATATATATATATATATATTATATATATATAAATAATATATAATATGTATATGTTACCATTAAAATAACATATATATGTATGTATATATATATATACACACACACATACATATATATATATATATATATATGAAATATATATGTTATGAAATATGTATGTTAGCCATTAAAATATGAAATCCTGTCATTTGCAGCAACATGAATAAACCTGGGGACATTATGTTAGATTAAAGAAGCCAAATTAAGAAATATAAATACTACACATTTTCAGTCAATTAGAGGCTAAAGCACTGACCAAATGGAAATAAAGTGTAAAATTGTGGTTACTAGAGAGTGGGAACAGTAGAAAGGTGAACAAGACAGGGAGAAGTTGGTTAATGGGAACAAAAATTCAGTAGGACAAATTAGTTCCCCTATTTTATAGCATACTCAAGTGACCATAGTTGATAATAATTTGCTATTGAAAATTAGAAAAGAGGATTTTGAATTTCCCCAACACAAAATTTTGAAGCAATGGATTTTACCCTGATTTGATTATCACATATATTCATGTATTGAAAGATCACACTATATCTCATAAATATGTACAATTATTGTGTATCAATTAATATAAATAGTGAAAACAATACAACAAAATGAGAATGTGTTTAAAAACAAATATTGGGGCTGGGACTCTTGCCTAGTATGTGTGAGGCACTGGGTTTGATCCTTAGCATTGCATACAAAAATAAATAACATAAAAGCATGCTGTCCATCTACAATTACAACTTTTTAAAAACACAAATATTATTGTAAAGCATTATATTTTACAAATTTGTTATGCATCAATTTATCTCATAACATGGGATTCACAAGGAAAAAAATTGAGACCAGTTTTATAATGTAGGTTAGGTAAGTAGAAAACAAAGTTAGGTAATTGCAAGTTTTTTATGACCTTTTCGATCATTGTACAATTTTTAATCTTTTGAGTAAGTTAGTTACCCATTAGAGAGGTTTTTTTTTTACTTTATTTTTTTATTTGTTCTTTGTAGTTATACATCACTACAAAATATATTTTGACATATGCATCACTAAAGTATAGAAATGCAATCGACTTATGAGTGCTAATTTATATCCTGCTACTTGCTGAATTCATTTATGAGTTTTAGAAGTTTCCTGGTGGAGTTTTTTGGTCTTCTAAATATAGAATCATGCCTTGGGCAAATAGAGTTAGTTTGATTTCTTCTTTTCCACTGGAGAGTTGTGAGTGGAGGAGTGACATGATCTAACTTAAAACTTGTTCTCTGTTGAAGCTCTGTTTCTTAAAAAAAGACTTTAGAGTATTCATAGGGAAAAGGGTTGAAGCAGGTAAACTAGTTAGATTAGTGATGAGATGAGATGGTATTGACTGGTAGCAGTGATAGAAAGAAATAATTCAATTCTGGATACATATTTTTTGTATAGTTAATTTTTTTGACAAATTAGACATAGGATACAAGAACAGGAAATATAAGGGGTGAAAAAAATTACTCTAAAATGTTTTGGTGATTTGCTGAGATGGGGCCTGAAGGAGTAACAGGGTACTCAGTGGAAGTTTTGTACATGTCTTGTTTCAGATGTCTTTTAGATATACACATAAAATTGCTGGATTGAGATAAATCATTGAATATAAATTGTTGAATATATAAGTGTAAAGTTCAAGAAGTCTGAGAAAAAAGCCAAACATAGAATTTGTCAAAATGTAGTTGGATATAAAACCATTAGATAAAATGCTAATAACAAGTGAGGAAGTGTAAATAGAAGAAAAAAAAAAAGATAGATCACTGAGCTCTGAGGCTGTCAGCATTAATGTACTAGGAAACATGGATGGGACCTGAAAAAGAGATTGATATGTAAGATAAGAATAAATGCTGGTGGAATATGGAATTCTGAAAATCAAGAAAGTTTGTTGAATAGCAGAAGTAATCAACTGTTTATGGTACAGGTAAGATGTTGGGAATTTAGAAATTATTTGTGACTCCGATAATAATCATTTTAGGGAAAATGGTAGAAGAATTGGAAGCCATGGATTTGGAAAGCTCTTTTGGGAAGATACTGTAAAGTGGAAGATTAATGGGGCAATATCTGGAAATGCATGTGACTTCAGCAGTGAATTCTTTTTTTAAGCATAAGAGAAACTAAAGCTTTCTGATGGGGAAGTTTCAGTAGAAAGGTAAAATTGATGGGCTGGGATGTGGCTCAAGCAGTAACATGCTGGCCTGGCATGTGCTGGGTGCTTGGTTAGATCCTCAGCATCACATAAAATTAAAATAAAGATGTTGTATCCACTGAAAACTAAAAAAGTAAATATTAAAAAATTCTCTATCTCTCTCTTAAAAAAACAAATGGTAAAATTGATAATGCAGAAGAGATTTGACAAGTTGCTTGGAAGAGAAAATGGATAACTACTCCACAAAAGAATTTAGTCCAAGATAGTAGTTTAGTAAGTTCATCTATAAATCAGAGGTATGGGTGGTAGATGAGCTAATGTGATAGTGCAAACTTTTGAATATATTCTGCTACTACATTGATCTTTGTTTTTGTTATTCAGGGTAATTCAAAACAAAACCACCAAGAGTGAGGACCAAGGACAGAGTATTAGAAATCTCAGGAAAGAGAAAGGTGTAATTAGGAGATAGCATCTATAGTCTTAGAAATGTAGTGGGATCCTTGGGTCACACTAAGAGTTCACTTCAGTTCTTGTAGTAAATTTAAATTCAGATATTAAGCATGGGGTGTACTCCATATCAAGCTCAAATGTATAAATGCAACTATGGAGCTGGACAATTTGAAATTAAATATAGGTGGGGTTTGCCAGAAGAGTAAGCAAAGAGAGGAGGGGAGAATGGGAACACATGCAAGGAAATGGATATATTGATTTTTCATGGAATTTAAGGTAAAAAGAAATAAGTGTGGGGACCTTGAAAATGTACCACATAAAATCAATTAAATTTCAGATTATGGTGCATGAAAGGTATTTTACAGCTGGGATACTTGAATAAATGTTTGACATCATGAAACATTTATAATGTACATATTTATTGGGAAATTTAACAAAATAACATGTTGTCATTTCAAACTGACCTTCATCACTTTAAAAGTGAATTTCTAACTTTCTTGTAGAAACTCCCAGGTCCTATGGGATACTGAATTTATATCTCACTGAATGCTTAGCATCTGAAAAGCTTGATTTTTTTTCCCTCTGCCCTTCCCAGATTACTTAGTCTAATCTATTTGCCTTTCTTTTTATGGTTTTCATATGCAAAAAAGGGTTGTTGTTTATTTAGCACTTAATATATCATATTAAAATGGAAAATTTTACTCATGATTTGAATAGTTATAAAATATTATTTGTAAAACATTTAATGCCTTCATCCCAGATAAAATAATTTGAAAATGTAATGATCATTTGCTCACCTCTTTAGTTTTTCCCAACACTTTTCTCCTCATATATTGTACATTTTATGATGTGAGATATTTATTCTAGTATCGAATCTCAAAATATGTTTGAGCCACCATGATTAGGGTTATAAATACCTTTAATAGTAAAATGTAAGCTTACATTTGTGTAAGACTTGGAAAAAAATTACATAAAATGTGCCACTAGATGGAGGTATTATCCTATTATTAAGGAATGTGTTTAAATCCCTAGAAGGTTTTGAAATAGCTATATTCATTCATTATCATGCATGAAAGTATTGATGTATATTTGAATAATTACATAAGAATGTCAGCATGCATAATGGCTCTATTAACCTACTCTGTAAACTTTGATTTTATATACTAAATATTTATGGTGACTTTTTAATATCTTAGATTCTACTAGAGAGGAACATATTTGCCCAAATACACATTATAAGAAAACATTTGAAAAATACCATATATTTTCTACATATAAACTTTATGTATAGATTTTACAACATTAATCAAGTAGAGATTTAATTAATTTCCTATCATATATAAAATTTAAGTAACTACATAATTAATATGGAGTATATCAAAGTAGATGATGATTCTGTTCAAAAAGTGAAATATTTCCACCAATTCTACTAGGGTATAATGATATATCATATGTCAACGATATATTATGTATCTGACCTATGGTAGTGCTTTTCATTTCATACATGCTCAATTAAATGTTTATTTCATGAAAGCTGGAATAATAAAAATAAAAAATTCGACATTATATATAATAATTTAAAGGAAAAGTGAATTGTAGGATGTTTAGTCAGCTTTTTTGCTGTTATGATCAAAAGACAATACGAAAGCAAATTAGAGGAGGAAAAATTTATTTGGGGGGTCACAGTTTCAGAGGTCTCAGTTGATATATGGCCAACTCCATTCCTTAGGGCTTGAGGTAAGGCAGGACATCATGGCTGGCAAAAGTTTGGCAGGAAAAAGCTGCTGGAAATATCATACCAGGAAGTAGAGAGACTAAGATCAGCTCACAAAATATAAACTGCAAAGGCATGCCCCTACTTGCCTACAGTCACCATTAAGTTATTCCCTATCAGAGGATTAACACATTGATTGGGTTAATGTTTGCATAACCCAATCATTTTGCCACTAAACTTTCTTGCATTGTCTCCCACATGAGCTTTTGAGGGGATGCCTCCTATCACAACTATAACAGTGTTTTAAAACAAAATTAATACATGTCAATTTTTGACCTTAGGTATTATCTTTGCCAAAAGTTTTAAATTGAGTATCCCCTCTCACACTTTATGTATTTTTAAGATGATAAGAGAAATCATCTCAAAGAGAAAATTTTATGATTAAATTTGGAACAGATTCTCTACTATCCACTATTTACAATTGGAATAGATTATCACTGAGTTTCAATATTAATGATTAAGATTTTTTTTTGAGACACTAAGTAATACATTGATTGATTTCTGTTTAATGCTTCAAAGAATAAAAGGACATACATAATGCTCCCTGAACAAAAATAGATTGAGCTGAAACTAGAAAAATCTTAATATTTATTTTTAGGTAAAATAAAAGACTTCAGATGGTACATCAGAATAATCCAACTTAATATATAAGAAGTTTTAGTAATTATTCCTTAATTCTATGTAAATTTACAGAAAACCAAGTCAAATTAGAACCAAAAAAATGACTTTAGTACTTGTATACTTTAAAATGCTATTATCTGTATAATAATTTATGTAAAATGGACAGTATGTCTTAGAAATCTCAAGCATTCTGAAAGAATTCCCTGGACTTGAAGGACTTAAATTTTACAAAAGCAAGAAAAACTTTTGAATATTCATTGTTTTTTTTTTAGGTTACTGGACAGACTGAGAAGATTTAAAAAGGAAAATTACATAAAATCAGCATACACATAAAGGAATCTTGAAAATACCAACTATCTATTGTACCTCAGGGAAACAATAACAATGATTATAGCTAGTGTTAATTGAGCCCTTACGTTTCCATCAAACTCATGTGATCCTCACAACAGTAATGAGAGGGATGTGTGGTCATTATCACTTATTATTATCTTACAGGCAAACAGGTTGAGGTGCTGAGAATAATGTAATTAACCTAAGGACATAACTGGGATCTGAACGTAGGCTTACTGGATCAGAACCCACGCTTCATTGATATCGTGTATAAAGGAAGAAAAAGGATATTAGATATAATGTAAATCAGAGTTCAAATCCTTAAGTTGGCTATTTTATTTGTGAGAACTTGGAAAAGTTATCTATCCATTCTAAACCTGTTTGCTCATTCGTAGAAGGAAATAGGCAATATCTTCTTTTCGGTAGTGTAGTTAGGATAATTCATAAGAAATGCTTGATAAATAAAGCATTACTTGAAGGTTACAGAGTTTTAACCTTATATTAAAATGTTTTGATAATTTTAATTATTTTTATTAAAATTTAAATTTTTTTCTTGTTATTTAGAAAAAATGAAGGAGTGGTAATCTTTATATGATTGAGGAGATGCATTTCTTTATTAATCAAATATGTTACTCTATAAAAGCTTATTTTTTTCTAACATTAAAATGTAGAAAAGATATGCTGTGTTGAAATTAAGATCCTTCTTGTAGTTTCATCTTCCTTCTTCAGCTATTTAATTACTAGCTTTATTAGTTTATTCAATACATGTTTATCAACAACTATTATTGGGTCAGAGATTAGATAAAGAGGTGTAGGGATACACTGATGAAAATAAAACAGACAAATATATCTGCCTCCACGAAGCACATTTGAGTAGGAGAAGACAACAGATGTAATAAAATATATACTTAAGTGTAAGACTATAGGTGCTATGGTTAAAAAACAAACAAACAACAACAACAAAAAAAGATTACACCAAGGTAACAGGAATCAGGATTTTCAGAATAGGGAGGAAAGGGTGAAATTTTATATAAGACTGTCAGTGTAGGCCTTATTGAGAAGAAAATATTTGAACAAATAGAGTTTGGAGTTAGCACATGGCCATTTGAAAGTACATCAGCACAAAGACCCTGTACAGTACTCAACAAGGAAGCCAACATGGTTGTTGCAGAATAAGAGAGGGAAAGAGGAGCTGCAAACAAAAAAGCAACAGATGTCAGATCAGGTAAGTCCTCAAAGGCCACTTAAGGATTTGTGCTATGAATTCAAAGGAGAGCTACTGCAGAATTTTTGACAGTGTTCCAACTTAGTTTGTAAAAGGTTACTCTGGGTCATGAGTTGACAGTAGATTGTGTAGATAAGTATACAAGCAGGGAGGATATCCAGGATAAAGACGATGGCATCTTATAATGGCATGGCAGGAGTAGAGTTGGTCAGAAATGTTTGGGATATAATTGAAGACACAGTCAATAGAAAGATTGAATGTGGGGTGTGCTCATTGACTACTCACAGATCATACCTGTACTCAAGGTGATAGGGTTATACAGGGTGTAACTCTTGGAGTATATACATTACAGGAAGAAACAGATTGTAATGAAAAAAAAAATCACCATGTACAGATGTGTTTTACCAGCAATCTGAAGTCTTAACTACATCACTAGACCTACTTCTGGCCTTGTCTTAAGGCAGAGTGTTTAAATAGCCCCTTTTCCCCCCAAGTTTCCATTGGTGCTAATTGGATCTGTTTATAAGTGTAAATGTCATTATCAACAAGCTGTGCAGAAATATAAGGGTCTTTTTTGTTTGTTTGTTTTTCATTTTAGTACTCATTAACAGTCCACATTCGAGGTAGGTTTCATCTCTTCAGGAATTTCTGAATATCTTCTAAGTAAAGTCAAATTCAGGGTTTATATCATCCTTTCTTCCCAAGGTGGCCATGACAATGTACATAAAGGGAAAGTTCTGGGCCTCAGCCATTATCTGTCCTCTATTTCCATAGGATGAATCTCATCAGGTTCTGCCTTTGATAAGTGGTCTCTATCTCTAGCTTCCATGGTCCAGGCTCTTTCCATAACTTGTAGTCCTCAGTTTATGTAGGTTACTAATTGTCCTTCACTCCCAGGTACTAGGTCCTTTTGGATTTAAAAGCCTATCCTTATTGATCTCTGTACCTTCCCTGGACAATGGAATTTTCCTGTTCCACTGTGTAATCTGTGAAATCTTGGAGATGGATAGGTATTTTATATATATATATATATATATATATATATATATATATAGAGAGAGAGAGAGAGAGAGAGAGAGAGAGAGAGAGATACAGATATATAGATAGATATGTAGATATATAGATAGATATAGATAGATAGATAGTTATAGATATATGGATAGATATATAAATATAATATATAGAAATAGATATATATCTAGATACCATGCATTATTTCTACTTATCCTTGTCTCAGATCCTCTTACATTCTTTTCTCTTTCATTTTATTTTTCTATGATTTTTATTTTATTATTAAAGCCAACATTTATGAATATTTTAAAAATATTTCATCTTTATATAAATATAGATGTCTAGAAAGATATTCAACAAGCATATTTGTGGATGGTAGGATTGTGAGTGATGATTAACTGCCTTTTTAGACAAGGGCCTATGAATACTCTTATGACTAAATAGTTTTTTTTTAATTTATATATGACAGCAGAATGCATTACAATTCTTATTACATTTATAGAGCACAATTTTTTATATCTCTGGTTCTGTACATAGCATATTCACATCAATTCGGGTCTTCATACCTGTACTTTAGATAATCATGATCATCACATTCCACCATCATTAATTACCCCATGCCCCCTTCCTTCCCCTCCAACCCCTCAGCCCTATCTAGAGTTCCTGTATTCCTCCCATGCTCCCTCTCTCTATCTCACTATGAATCAGCCTCCTTATATCAAAGAAAACATTTGGAATTTGATTATTTAGGATTGGCTAACCTCACTTAGCATTATCTTCTCTAAATCCATCCATTTACCTGCAAATGCTATGATTTTATTCTCTTTTATTGCTGAATTTGAGTAATATTCCATTGTGTATATATATGCCACATTTTTTAATGCATTCATCTATTTAAGGGCATCTATGTTGGTTCCACAGTTTAGCTATTGTGAATTGTGCTGCTATAAACATTGATGTGTCTGTGTCCCTGTAGTATGCTGTTTTTAACTCCTTTGGGTATAGACTGAGGAGAGGGATAGCTGGGTCAAATGATGTTTCCATTCCCAGATTTCCAAGAAATCTCCATATTGATTTCCATATTGACTGCACCAATTTGCAGTCCCACCAGTAATGTATAAGTGTACTTCTTTCTCACATCCTTGCCAACACTTATTGTTGTTTGTCTTCATAATCGCTGCCATTCTGACTGGAGTGAGATAAAATCTTAGAGTGGTTTTGATTTGCATTTTTCTAATGATGAACATTTTTTAATGTATTTGCTGATTAATTGTATATCAACTTCTGAGAAGTGTCTCTTCAGGTCCATGGCCCATTTATTGATTAGGTTATTTGGGTTTTTTTGGTGTTTAGCTTTTTGAGTTCTTTATATACCCTAGTGATTATGCTCTATCTGATATGTGAGGGGTAAATATTTGCTCCCAAGATGTAGGCTCTCTATCCACCTCAGAGATTGTTTCCTTTGCTGAGAATAAGCTTTTTAGTTTGAGTCTATCTCATTTATTGATTCTTGATTTTAATTCTTGCTCTACAGGAGTCTTATTAAGGAAGTTGGGGCCTAATCCCACATGATGGATTCTTAAAAATTCTTAAAAATTATTGAGAACTCAGAAGGTCTGCATTATAAAAGTTGTACCTATTAATAGTTACTATGTTAGAAATCAAAATTTAAAAAATAAAATGATTTAATTTGAAAATAACAAAAACAATTTAGAATAAGATCATAATTTTATTTTTAGTTATTCATTTATTTTTTTTTCATACTAGAGATTGAACCCAGGGGCACTTTAACACCGAGTGACACCCCCACCCCTTTTTTCCTTTTGTATTTTGAGACAGGGTTTAAATAAGTTGCTTAGGGTCTCACTATTTGCTGAGGCTAGCTTTAAACTTGTGATTAACGTGCTTCAGCCTCCAGAGCTGCTGAGATTACAGAAGTCACCACCATACACAGCTAAGATCATAATTTTAATGAATAAAACTTTTTAAAATCTTACTTTATTTTCCAAAAAGAAAGAAAATTAGAAGAGTTACATTGTGTTACAATTTTTCAAATTCCTTTAAATGTTTGGCTTAATAGAAAACTGCTTGATTCTCCTATTTCTCTATTCAATTTATTTTTATGTTGTTTTTGTTGAACTATATCATGAAAATCTGGCCTGACTCAAATATGTATTTGTGAAATGGAGGTACATATTTGTGACTTTTATAGATAATTGTGGGTATTTTATTATTATTGTTAAAGTTTGACAAGTGCTATTTTCTCAGAGTATTTGTGATGTGGAATCTAAAACTAAGTCAATGAACATTTCTTATACTTATTCATTAATTTCTAATGGCTTATCTTGCTCTGAGAATAGACTTTTTACCATCATAAAGATTGGAACGTGTATAAAGATTTTGTGATGTCATGCACTGGTGCTTTGGAAAATATTGGTTCACTAAATTGTGTAGATTTTCCAAGGGCTGACATCTTGCTTTTTAAAGTATTAGAAAATTGTGCTTGTTAATATTACCAAGAATCTCATCAGAAAGGTATTTATATATGAGTATGCTGTCAACTTCATGGTAGTGGATACATATTCTTAGATTCTTAATTTTGACTTGAAAGCTCAAATTTTATTATTGACAAAAATACTGTCAGTTTTTTTCTTTGAACTGACAGGCTCACTTTGTTCATTTCAAGAAAATGCCTGCCATTGTATCAAGTCTGAATAATCATAGTTCTCTTTCAATTCTTTTTTCAAGTAATGACATTCCAAGAATAAAGTGACTATTTCAGCTTACAACTCAAACAATTGCCCAAGAGCTTTTCCATTAGATAACTATCTACTAAGTAGCAGAAATGCTATAGGCAAAAGTAGTATTTTGTCGTATATATATTTAAAAGAGACATGCACTCAAGGTGGAAGTATATTAATAATTCTAATTATTTGCCAAGGATTTCTTTTTTCAACATGACTGATGATTTTCATTGGTGTATATACTAATTATACAAAATAATGTGTTTTGTTGTGGCATATTCATACATGCATATGACAGAAATCTTACTAATACCTCTCCTAACTCTCCCTTCCTCCTTCCCATTGATCACCTTCCCCTACCCTCATGATCTCCTTTGTACTTTCATGAAAATCCCACTTATTTCATTTTTTTTCTTCTAGTTTCCACATGTGAGAGAAAATTTAGCACTTGTCATTCTGATTTTGACTTATTCTGCTTAACATGATGTTCTGCAATTCCATCCATATTCTAGCAACTGACATAACTTCAGACTTTTTTATAGCTAAACTTCAAGTAACTCCAACTTTTTAAAAAGACTAGTGTGATAAAGAAAACAATAATGTTAGTACTGATGATCCTACTGCCTTTACTTATGTTGAAGCACTGAATGTTTATTATTGCTATTGTACCACCAATGAAAATACTACCACAATAACAAAGGCACATAATCAATTAGAATTATTTTTTTAAAATAGTTTTGACTTTACAGTCTTCCTGGAGGGGATCAGACTGCCAGGGGTCTGCAGACTATACTTTTTGAATAACTGTTCTAGGGTTCTAGGACTGTACCATCATAGAGGAACTTAATATTAGTTAATCTCCTGAATAACATCCAATATCTGATGCTGAATAGAAATGGTAATTACATGTCTCTTGTAACTGTGCTCTTCCCACCAGAATGGACATTGTTGGTCCTGAATATTTACAGCCTTATTATTATGCTAATTATTATCGATGTTCTTAAAAAATAATACATATACTTGGAAATAAAAATTTCAATATTTCTCCCTGGTCCTGTACTCAAGTCCTACTTATCAAAAATAAATTCATTTTCACTGTTTCTGTTAAATTCTGCTTATTCCATCTTTAATTCCAATTGCCTTTTTACCTTTAATTTCTTTTTTTTTTTAATTTTTTATTGTTGGTTGTTCAAAACATTACAAATTTCTTCACATATCATATTCCACACTTCGATTCAAGTGGGTTATAAACTCCCACCTTCACCCCATACACAGATTGCAGAATCACATCAGTTACACATCCATTGATTTACATATTGCCATACTAGTGTCTGTTGTGCTCCACTGCCTTTCCCATCCTCCACCCTCCCCCCTCCCTTTCTTCTCTCCCTCTCTCTCTCTCCGTTTGCGTCCTTACCTTTTCCCCACCTTCGCTCTTAAGCATGAACACCAAGATTACGTATAACTTACTAAATGCAAATAGATGAATACTATGAATAGGTCTATAGTACACCTAAGCCCTTAACTACCCCCAAGTACTCCTGTCTATTATCTTGTTAATATCTGCCTGCATTTGAGCAACCCC
>NW_026000057.1:47230051-47251582 GCF_001458135.2 Marmota marmota marmota | reverse complement strand
AGAGAGAGAGAGAGAGAGAGAGAGAGAGAGAGAGAGAGAGAGAGAGAAACTCACTACATGAAGATAAGGTGAGTTGCAACATGAGGAAATTTAATATCTGGAAGAGAAAGGGGTTGAAATAGAGAAAAAAAATGTGGAAAATGAAGGTAGACATTTAGCTCTACATATTTTGTTCAGAGATTGTTTTCTAGATTTTTAAAAATGGGCATGGTGCTATTTTGTTATTTTTTTAAAACAAACTGTTGTTGTATTCCAATCATCATTCCCCAATACCTCCCCTTCCTTTCATTTTTCCCATCCCTTGATCTTTCTCTACTCAACTTGTCTCATTTCAATTTTCCTGATGTCATTTTTCTGTTCTTTCACTCTCTTTCTCTCTTTAGCTTCCACAGATGAGAGAAAGCATATTACCTTTGACTTTCTGAGTCTAGCTTATCTCCACATGATGTTTTCTGTAATTTTATAAAGGAAAGACTAGCTAACACCTTTTAAAGATCTAAAGAAATAAAAAGGGGTTCATCTGTGAGAGCAGAAAAGAGTATTGGGAGTCAGACATTCTACAACCACCTGGGTTCTCAAGTCTCTGAAGAAACAGCTGTGTGATTTTCTCATTCTTTTATTCCAGAGTCCCAAAAGTGGTGTAGGAGCTGCTTTATATCTGATAGAACTAAAAAGAAAAAAAAAAAGAAATAACACCAAAATTTAGGAGAATTTTGAACAGTTATATACAAATTTTACTTATTCCCTACTCAGAAGCACTCATCCATCTCTACTTTAGATTATGTTAGTGGCATTTATGTTCTGTTACCACTTCCCACTGCCTCCCAGGCAAAATTATCAAGTACCTACTTCTTGCCTAAGATCACTAGTCCCCAAATCTTCATTTTCTTATAAAATTTATTGTTTTACATGAGGTACCATGCCACTATCAGAGTTATATCCAGTTTTTTTTTCTTTAAAAAAAAACACAGAGAAAAAAAATGTTTTCAGTAATTTTCATTCAATGTGAATGACAAATATAGCTATAAACAGGGAAATAACCATTTCATTTCTTCCTGAGGAAGTTTCATATTTTAAGCAATGAAAAAGGGAATTCTATACAAAACAATTTTTAAATCATGTTCTCTCTCAGTCTTTTCTCATGTGTATTTATGTTACTTTCAGAATAGCATGACTGACTGGAATATACATTGTGGAAAATATGCACATCCTCTGGAAATTGATACTATATTCAAAACACATGCTGAGTGGTCAAAAATCCTTTCAAACCCTTGCAACTGTATATAGCATCAAACTCCATACTTTGTGATGGAGTTAATCTTGATGCTATATCTTCCCTTTTTCTCCTTTCATTATATAAGCACTGAGTATATTTTTAACAATTATTTCAAAGGGTGAATTGTTCAGTCAAGTCAATTTACCTTGACAAGAGGATACCATTCACAACTTCTTCAGAAATTTAAAGGTACATCTCAACTTTAAAGCATATATGTATCAACTTTCCTTTTTTCTTTTATCAACATAAATGTTGACAAATAAAAACAAGACATTGTATGTAACTGCTGCAGCCTCCTCTCATTGCATCCTTCTTAAGTCAATTTTCTTAAATTAATGGAGATGAAAGATTATTATAATTTTTTTAGTATGTTTGGCAAGTATTCCTTTGAAAGAGTCAACAGTAGGCATAAAGACTGAATTTCTCATGTTTGTTTAAATGATTTTGCTCTTGCTTTTTACTAAGGGTCTTACAATTGTTTTTCTTCTAATTCTTTCTGCTCTTTGTTTAAAAATTAATGTATTTGGGGGGTACATAAGATCTCAAAATAACATTTAATTGATAATTATAATGTATATTTAAAATTACAGCAAGTATAAGGATCAAACATTTTGTTTTCTAATTATTATACAGAGTTAGTTTTACACATTATAGTGACAATGAAAATAGTAGTTTCCTTGCATATATTTTTTTAATCATACCTTTAAGGATTTTTTATAAAGACATGTAATCATAGCAGGGAATTTATTTACTATTTAAATTTTGTGTGTATGTGAAGTACATCTAAAAATTAAGTAAATATTAATACAAGAAAATAAGTTGATTTATTTTAAATCTTTTCTTTTTTAAAATACTTCATTAAGTAAGTATAAATATACTTCAAGAGTCATGTGATGCTCATCTATGTACTCTCTTCATTTAATTTTGTAGCTATCCATAAATTTAACTGTGTTCTGTTATCTTCTGTGACAGTGATATGTCAAATAATTTTAAAAATGGGATTTTATTCTTATTTTTCTCTGCCTTGTATTACAATTATCATTTCAAATATCAGATTATAAATCAAATATTAATTTCTGTTTTATTACAAATCTGACATTATACAATTTTATTTTGGACTATAGGAAAAATGTAGCTTTGTAATAATATAAGTGTAAACAATCTAAACGTATCATCTAGGGAAGCTGTCCTTAGTTTTAATTTGGTAGGTTTTACTCTGGGAAACATATAGGTAAGCTATATATATATCAAAAAATGGTTTGTTACCAGAGATGACACATATCTCAGAGACTCTGCATGCATTTCTGTAGAACTAGAGAGGACTGCTGGAATAGATTTGTAGCACAAGGCAAGTGGGTATAGAGTTCTCAATGATATATCTTTAGACCCCTATCCTTTCTCCTTTATAGAGGATTTAGTCAGTACACTTACATGATCATTTACTATTTTGGTGTACTCAGTGTGTTTCTACGTATCATCCAACAAGTTTACAATATATATTTCAGTATAATAGTTACCTTACAATGGAAGAGTTAGTAATTTTTACATAAATGAACTAGACTATATATGACAAATCACTTTTCTTTTTTTGCTACAGTACTTCTCTTTTTTATGCAGATAAAGCACATGTATAGCTTTTCCACTCTCTGATCTAGCACAAATTACAATTTACAATTCTTTCTAAATACTTCAGTGGATTTAAGTTTTGACAAGCATTTTTTTATGTGTTATGCTTCTGGAATTTTATGTTATATTGTGAGGTTTATTTTGGTTCTTATTTTGAAGGATGCCTCATAGAATCAAAGAATTAAAAAAAATTACAGGCAAACAGTGGTCTAAAAATCTGTAGACACAATCTTAGTTGACATATCAAAGTGTAAATATTAATATGAAATGGACAGTTTTGCATTTGTGTTTGTTATTTATGTTTGCTGCTACTGACTTACAGATGAGTGCACAGTAAGTAGTCTATGACAATCTCACAGGCTCGGATGAGTGTTAAGCAGTAGGCATAGGCCTCAAGGGTTGTAACAGATATTTTTCTTGTCCTTTTTTTTTTTTTCTAATAATCCACATGCCAGCACATGGAAGGAGCCTTGTCCTTTCTTCTTATTTGAAGAGGTATATTTTGATCATCTTTCGGTAGCCTCTGAAAACTTTGGAAAAGATGAATCCTCAGCAAGTTTTCTCTCAATGCTACCTCACTTTCTGCAGTTCTTGTCTCAACCAAGATGGGAGAGGTTGCCCCAGTTTGTGTAGCAGCTTTGAGAGTTCCACATTGTGATCCCGATAGTAGCTTGACAGAAATGCTCTGCTCTGAGTGGGGAGGGAGAAAAAAAGTACATTCAATTTTGTTTATTAAAGTATATTTTATACATGTGGACTACGATTAAATCATCAAGTATATCAGATCTGGATTAAAATTTGTATTAAGCAGGTGAACTGTTTATTTAGCCCATAGTGTTTTGTTGACATTTTTAAGGCCCTTTATATTTACCTTTCTCTGAAAATCATATGATCAAACCAGACACTTTAGCCCCTTCAATTTGGTAGGTTTTACTCTGGGAAATATATAGGTAAGCTATTCATATCAAAAGATGGTTTGTTACCATAAATTCATTATGTACTTCAATAAATTCATTATGTACTTCACAGTAACCTTGTAGAGAGATTTGAAATTGATATCTTGAAAAGTTCTTTACCACTAAATTTTGTATTTTATCTCAGTGTTTCTATGTGAGACCAGAGTAAAATGAAATATTAAGAAAAACATTATATGGTATCTTTTAAATGTTGTAACTTTAATAAATAAATTTTGTACAAAGTTTGACATAAAAACAATAAATTTTGCATTGCTCTCTTGAAATAGTATACAAATGCCCCTTCAAACTCTTTTAATGTATTAGGATTATTTTATAGTGCTATGAGGGTATATTTTTATCAACCAAATAAAATTAGAATTCAGAGAATGTAAATTCTTTATCAAAACAGTAGAAGTTCTCCTTTCCTAATGTCTTTGATACAGAATTTAAGTATGAGCTTTTTGATTACAGGCCATATCTCTATCAGGCCTGATACAACAAATAGTTCTGAAAGTCCTATTAGATATAATTTTCAAATAAATTCAGATTACCTAAGGATTCTCAGACAACCTCAGATTGTCAGTTAACATAAGGTATTAAATATTGTGGGGAAAAACCCCAAATACTTTAGTTTCTGGGTTCTAAATATATATANAGAAATATATATATTATATATTTATATATATATATATATATATATATATATATATATATATATATATATATATATATATATATATAAATTCATGTAATTATAATATATAATCATAATCTATCTGCATTCTAATAGCCAAACTATATTTTAAGTAGACTGATTATGAAATGAAAATATGAATAAATTTCATGTGCATTAAGTACTAAAGTAAACATACAGGATATTCAACCTGAAGAAAACTATAGCATTAAGTGTTCATCATCTCAGGATACTGAACAGAATAAACAAAGTGCTAGGTACCATAATGTACACATCTCCATTCTTTAAAACCTGAGTAATCGGGCTGGGGATGTGACTCAAGGGGTAACGTGCTCGCCTGGCATGAGAGGGGCACTGGGTTCGATCCTCAGCACCAATAAAGATGTTGTGTCCACCAAAAACTGAAAAATAAACATTAAAAAAATTCTCTCTCTTTCTCTTAAAAGAAAAAAAAACCTGAGTACTATATTAGTATATTATACCTCTGGGAAATGTATTAATTTTTTTCATTTTAATAGCATAAAAACAGTTCAAAGTTCAGTACATTATAACAATAATATTATCTAGGCTATATTTACAACTATGGAGTAATTTTATGGTGACAAAAGATAGAAACCTTTTGATCCTATTTTCAATTTCTAGTTGATATATTTCCTTTCTTGGATTCACTTAACCTTTTTAGTGCAAAAATTTCTGTGCAGTATCATTCCTTTTAGAATGAGATGATATCTTTCTGTCCTTATTCAAAATTGAAAAAATTCTATTGTTTTCATTTATTCTTGCATGACAGGTAATGTTATATAATTGAAGAAATCAAAAAACAAACAACATAGATATTCTAAAACTCAATTGTCACTTTTAAATTTTAGAAAGTTGAATTTGACTTAATCACTTTTCTAAGAAAACAGATGTGATGTTACTATTTATTCTTTTGTACAAATAGCTTAGATTTTTAAGCTCTACACTTACATCAGAATCCATTGGTGGATATTTTCTTCCTTTACTCTTTCCAAGGCATTTTGTTTTACCTTCTTCCAGCAACTGACACCAGAAACCTTTATGAGAATCAAACCTAAAAAATTACAAACCCCCAAAGAAACCTTAAAGAAATTATTTTTAAGTAATTTATAAGATATGATGACCAATAACATAAGTATTTTTATTTGAATATCAATCTATAACAAATAAAACTGGAAGTTTTTTTTTTCTTTTATACTATAACTCTTTGTATAAAATCTTGTGTCATAAAGAATAAAATAGTATAGAAAGACCTACTTCCTCCAGCCATGTCCCACCTGTCTATGGTTACCACCCAGTGTTCCATGTTTAAGTTAGCATACAATCCTGAAATCCACAAATTTAATAAAATTTATGAGCAATATTTGCACACTGAAAACTCTAATTTCCATGCTAATTTTGTCATAAGGAATTTTCAGTCCCTCTGTCATATTTCTAAGTTTGCCCAATTCTTAATACAAAAATTTTCAGTAAAAAAATATCCTATTAATAAAAAATTAAGACTAATTCCTTCATATGGTATCAAAATATTTATAAATTTTAAGTCCATTTTTATAGAGTTTAAAAATGACAAATCAACCTTCATCACTTCTGTGTATCACAGAACTACAGCGTGATTTGAGAGAAAAGATTTTGATGTGCCATGGAGTTATTACTTTTAGAATTCTATAGCTATAAACCAAATTTAATTATTTTCCAGATAAAAGAATTTCTTCTTTTAATATGAGAGCTATATTAAAGTAATTCCATCTATAAATGGGATTTTCATACTATAATTGTAATAATAATAGTATTATGTTACATTTATATTTGTTTATCAAAATATTTTATATTTCTCTATTTGAACCTTCATTATAACCCTGTTAATCAGCTTTTTATTACTGTGACAAAAATACCTGACAAGCACAACTTAGAGGAGGTAAAGTTTATTTTGAGTTTAAAAGTTCAATTCATGGTTGACTGACTATTACTGTGGATCTGAGATAAGGCGAATATCATAGCAAAAGGGTACAGGGGAGGAAAGTTGATCAGTTCATGGTAGCCAGTAAGCAAAGAGTGAGAAAGAAGCCAGGGACCAGATATAGTTCCCAAGGCCATGCCCCCAGAGATCTACTTCCTGTAGCCACTCACCACCATTAGCAATATATAAAGTTTCAAGTTTCACCACTTTCTTGCCAACATCACATATTATCTTTTGGATTATAACCATTGCAATGGGTGTAAACTGGTATCTCAATATGGCCTTAATTGCATACCTTTATAATTAAACATTTATTTGTAATGTGAAATTCAGTGAGTCGCAAGATAGATTCTGTTTGTAGCAATGTCTGATACAACTTATAAAGCTCATTTTAAGCTTTCAGTTTTGAAAGGAAGTACTTCCTGTTGATATACTATCTATTACTAAAAATTCACAATAGTTTTTGTCTTGTTCTTGTGACAATGGGAAGAACTTAAGATTGGTCAGGGTAGGTTCCAGAAATAACTGACTTCCAAATCTCCCTCCTTAAACTACTTGCTAACTAATTTTTGGCTTAATTTTTCTATGTTCTAATATTTTTACCTGAAAAATAGTACTATTTTGCTAATACTACTTATCACACAGTTTTGTGAGGATATATATATACACACACATATAAGTTATTTAGTATGTATAGTAAATATGTTTAGTAAATATATTTCTATTCAAAACAACATTTCTAGATGCTTCTTCATAGGTCATCCTAAGGATAACCAGATTTTAGTTACTATGACAACTAGTTTTGCTATTAAAAAGTCTTTACACGGTAGATTCTTACCCAAACTCATCTGCAATGAATTGGGAAAGAACACCTGGGCAACATAAATTTGATTATCAGGATGTGATATTAGAAACATTTGAAGTCTTTCTAAATTTAATGCATCTTCAGTCCTTTATGACTTAACCAAGCTTCATAAAATACACACACACACACACACACACACACAAGAAAAATTATATTCTATCTCTGACTTTCAAATTAATAATTCCCATTCATCAAAGTTTTCAAAGTAAATTTGTATTAAATTTTTATTTAACACAGTCTGGTTTCACTAAACAAATATATTAATGGGCTGAGAAATGAGATGTCATGTTCAGGTATTTAAGTAACTAGTATTTCTGAATTGAAGACTCCTGTCATGGACATCAATGCCTATGTGATAATTGTGAATGGAAATATTTGTGGTAAAATTTAAATTTATATTTTTAATTTTAATTTATCACATTAGCACAATTCATGTCAAGTTTTAATTTTCTTCATTTTTTTCAAATATTTAATTATTTTCAAAACACTATATAACACATAACCTGAAAACTATACTGGTGTCAATATAATATCAATCCTATTGTTCATAATTAAGGAATTAAGTTTTTGTTGGACAAAAGTTTTTAAATGAGGCCTCCCAGCCTCTCTGGATACTGGCCCTCTTTTAAGGCAGTATGCATTTGATTCAATAAATACCCTGAAATAAGTTGTAAAATGTAACTTACTTTTTTGAATGAGAAAGTTCCAAAATGTATTGTTTTAAGCTAATAGTCTTCATTTCAAACCACACCCACACTCACTGAGAAAATCAGATTATTTTACATATTCAATAAGACTTTTAAAATCAATTATGAAAATAAAAAGTAATTTTAAGATCCGACTATCCAGTTAGTTGGTATAAATTTTGGAATTCTAGAATATTTTCTTTAGTAATCATGGAATGGAATAAAAAACACTTTGACAATGGAGGATTTTTACCATTGCTTTTGAAAATAAGTTTTGATAGTAGAATTTGCTAAACTGAAAATAATCAGTTTAGAGACTTCTTAAATTGGAGCATTCTCTCATGCCGAGAGTATTGTAAAAACCTTTGTGTATACCTAATTTCATTCATTTATTCTACTTTGTGCAATGCACTGTATTTAAGTGATTGGTTGAGAATTCATATTGGATTTTGTTTAGTAAATCCTTAATAAAGGAAGGAAGGAAGGGTCTTAAGCTGAAAAAGAAATGCAAACACCAAAGAGATGATATTCACTATCATAGCAGGAAAATAAGAAATAATACCAAAATATATAAAGGATCTCTTAGTTTTTGGTATAAATAACATTTATGAGAATATACATTTTGTACTCATAGCCATCCCAATATTTCTATAGTATCACAGAAACATCTGTCAGAGTTACTATAAGAAGAGTAACTAAACTGTGAAGATGGGGTTCAGATAAACAACTGCAAAAGCTATAGGGTGAAAGAAGACAATGTTAGACCTAAGAAAACGACATGAAACCTCCAAATATTCTACAAGTGCACTAGTGGTTTTCACAAGGTGTGTCAATGATGATCACAAGAAAATATGAAAAGAAACTCACTGGAAGTGCATTGTTACTCACTCTCAGGCACATGACAATTTGACAGTGAGTCCTTTCTTAAATTCTAATGCGTCTCTTGACCCCCTTGGAGTCAATTACCAAGGAAGATAAGAGGAAATCAAGAAAAAATAAAAATTAAAAAAACTACCAAAACAAACAAACAAAAAAACAAATCATTGCTTTTAACTGCTGAGGTCTCTGAAGAAAGGATGACAAGGTCACATTTATTTTACATAAAGACAAAGGTAAAAAATAAAACTACTGCAATAGAACAATAATAGTATATCTCTCTTTCTCTCTCCCTTTCTCTGTCTCTGTCTCTGTCTCTCTCTCTCTCTCTCTCTGCCTATGCTGTCACCTATTGGATTATTCCTGCCTGTATAACATTGTTTCTGAAAACTGCAAAAAAGGCCAGTTCCAATATTATCTAATCTCCTCTTCATACATCCAAGAGGTTGAAATATTGTCTGTTAAATATGTCAACTTTTATGAACTTATTTCAAGTCTACTCTTAAGGTTTGTTGTTGGTTTTTAGAATCACAATTTTTTTCCTCCACTTTTCTTCCAGGAGAAATCTGCATATTTAGGAGTAAACAGGTGATTTAGGACCTTTCTTCATCACAATGTTTTAATTGTTCTTCCCCAAATAGTTAACATATAAATTGACAATTGCATCACCAAACTACAGTTTCTTAAAATTATTTCCCTGCTGAAAGTTTAATTAATTAATGAGAATACAAACTTACGTTAAAGCCTCTGAGTAATTATAATGAGGAGAGACTCCTAGAAACTTCTGTACTTCATCCATTACTGTAGCAGGATCAGTTCTTAGTTGTTGCCCATCGATAATTAGCAACTAAATCACCAAAATAATAACAATAATTATTATTATTTAATTAATGTTGAAAAAAGACATGTTAACTGTAAAATAAAAATTTTTCTGTTTATTCAGAAACAAGGTCCTAAGGAGAATTGCATGCATCATTATTAGATATAATCACACAGTACTTGTTAATGGCCTGAACCAAGAAATAAATCATGCTAATTAAGCACATTCATTTTTGTTACCTGAGAACTCCTACAAACACTATAAAAGCAAAAAGCCAATTGTGAGGACCAAGAGAGCTTAGAAATTTAACTGCAAAATCACAAATATAAGCCAAGAAAAAAAAGCAATTATTCCATCATCGATATTGGAAAGGAGCACTGTGGAAAAGAAAAGAATGTTCAAAATAAGCCCAAATGTAATAAGAAAGAAGACATGCCATGTTTTACAATTCCATTTAGGAGTAGCAATGTAAAGTTTGAAGAAATACTTTGATAATTCATATGGAGAAGGTAAGAATTCTCAGAGAACCAGTGCATGTACATAGTTCCTCAAAAAACTAAGGGGAAGAATTTGTTACTATGATGATAGTGGACCCAGCAAGATAAAATGACTGAGGATGGAATGGAAGGTTACAAAGCCTGTAATGCAACTCCAGCCCATACCTATTTTCCAATATTTCTATCAGTCTAGATTAGCATTACTTAATAGAACTTTCTGTGATAATGAATGTTTTATAGCTGCGATAACAGGTAACTATTGAGCATTTGAACGTGGATAATACAAATAAGAAACTGCATTTTTAATTTCTCTTAATATTAATACAAATTGAATTAACATTAAGTGGTAATAGCTATCACATTGGACACTGCAGTTTTTTTTTTTTTTTGAATTTTTTTTTAATACTAATTTTTTTTTTTTAGTTTTCGGCAGACACAACATCTTTGTTTGTATGTGGTGCTGAGGATCAAACCCGGGCCGCACGCATGCCAGGCGAGCGTGCTACCGCTTGAGCCACATCCCCAGCCCTGGACACTGCAGTTTTAAAAGTGCAAGTACACACCACATCTGACATGACTAGATGGTTTATACAATCCAAAGGATTTGATTTGGTAACCTAAGTTGATGCCCGCCACCCCCCCCAAAAAAAAAAAAGAGTAAGGAATGTGATAAAAGCATAAGACTTCCAAAAATTTCAACAAGGTGATTCAGAAGCAAAATAACATCACTTAATTAAGCAAAACAATATTTGCCTTGTTTAGTGAAGAGGCTCCCTTCAAGCTTTATTTATGTCAGAATAAGAATTAGGGATCTAATCAGGAAGCTATTGAAACTCTTTACAATCAGGTAAGGCACCAGAAAATGGAACAGGGAAAATTACTCTGAAATACTTTCCAAAAATCAGACTGCTTTTCTACTTTGCCTCTCTATTTTTCTTTGCCACAGTCCATTATTTATAAGTAAGAAGTAAAAAGCTAGTAGTTTTAATGAGTAAAATTTTCCTCTATCCTTGAGGCAAAGTCATCAACTTAATGAGATTGTAACATGATGTAAATTTTTATTGCTCCATACCTGAAAGGGAGGGAAATAAACAAGCCATCTCTCAATGTGGCTGGCATACCACCCAGGGACCAAACATCTCTTCTGCAAGGTTTTAAGCTCCGTGGGTGCATGGGGCCCGGCTGAGATTACTTCGTAGAAGCTAAACTTCAGAGCTGCAGGGTCTTCATGTGATCGCTGATGCTGATAAAAAGGTGGATAATTAAACTAACTTGAAACATAAACATAAATAATTAAAAACAAATCTTTCTGATAAGTCCTTAAGCTAGAGGAAAGAGTGTCTCACTGCTGGAGAGATATTTATTTTGAAATTAATAAAGGATGAAAATGTTTGCTTGGAGAATCAAAATTTAAAATTATGACACTGATGAGTATGTATTTTAAAGACTTATTTGACAGAGGATGAATTCTTATTGGTAGAATTCCTTAACCAACTTTACTGAGTTTTTTTTTCCCCTTTGTATATGTATTTTACCTGAAAGTAAACTTTTGAAAGCTGCATTATGTCCCCTTTTCAGCCCATAAGAAAATCATTCATCAAGCTCAGTGGATATGTGTAATACATAAGCACTAGTTCAGCCAAATAATTTTTGCTCTTCCTTGTAATGTAGTTTTTAGATCAGGAAAAAAAAAATCCTATTTGCTATTTAAAATGGAGAAACTCTGATATATACATTATCCCAAATCCATAGATTTTATCATATATTACCTAGCATCTGAAAGCCAAGATTATTTTATCTAAAGGTAACCTTTGCAGTGAATCAGAACCATTTATTGTTCAGAAAATACAGAAAGCAGCAATCCAAATACGAAAGTGTTTCATAATGACTCAGATATCAGCCAATGGATTTGAGAAAATCATCTTTTCCTTAAATTGACCAATAAATATTCAGGCTTAGCAGTAAGTTTGTAAATGTGTTTCCTATAGGGAGCATTCAGGGTGCAGAGACCAGCTAGTTGAGAAGCAAATTTGCTTCAGTTAGGATTCAAATTATTATACTATAAACTCTACTAGACTTTGTTAAGGTCTGCATTTTACCCCGTGGAGTGACTTATTTGCAATATTTAGAGTGTTTTGTTAGTTTGCATCCTTGAAACCTTCTTTTTCTGTAAATTCCCAATTTTTCAGAGGCTAAGTGATTGCCAAGCTCCAATTTTCTTCTGTCTTTTGGAGTCAATTAAGGCTTATTTCTCTTTTCTCCAGATTTCCTGTAGAAAGGGTAAAAGATGCAAAATCAAATCTGTCAATTTTTAGTATACCTAACTAGAATTCTGTTTTGTATGACCTTTCCTCACTCTGCCCCTGTCACCAAATCTTTCCCAATAACCTTTTCTTCTATTCGTAAACCTGAAAAAAAAAAAAAAAAAAACTGCTTTTGTTAACTAACAAAAGGTATCTTGGTGTTAAAAAAATATATTCTTAAATTTAATATCATAATTTCAAGGAGTTTCCTATTTGAAATCATATCAGTGGAACATCCCACCCACCCCTGGTGGGAGGATTTGAGCTCTTAATATAAGGTAATGTGCTGTGCTCTAAGTAAGTATTTGCTGAGTTTAATATAAGGTAATTTGCTGTGCTCTAAGTAACCCACAAATCTTCACCAGAGGAATTGTGGGTTACTTAGAGCACACCAAATTACCTTATATTAAACCCCCAAAGAGTTTTTGTATACACAATATTACACATTCATCTTAAATTCATAGTTTCAAAGAAATATAGACCATAGTCTGTTTTTTTAGCCTGCTAATAATTTATTTATACATATTTATGTTTTACCCCTCCCAGAACAATCCATCACTTCAACTTCACCTCAATTTCTCCCCTTATAAATCCTTCACTTCTTCAGAGAATGTGTACTGATTCTTCTGGGGTCTGCATCTCTGCTGCAGCCAGTTAATCAATCCAGCTTGTTCCCTGTAATCTTTAAGATGGACTTTATCACAGAATGATGCTATCAGTCCATCACTTACTTCTTTCTAATTTATATGGTTATTTACACATACAGCATTTCTCCAATTATGTAAAACACAGTCTCAAGTATAGCAGCCACATTTATTAACATATGTTCCATCACTTTCAGAACAAAACTTGGCACAAAGTTGTCATTAAAATTATTGATGAATGGATGGAAATATAAATAATAGGTATTTTTCAATTAAAAAGTTGAGCAATGATAACAAAGGATCGTAGAGACAAGATACTGATTTTGTTATATTCTTATTTTTAATTTTGAATGCCTTTTATTGAAATTTTCCATTTGGTGATTAAAATATCACTGGGACAGTTTTTCTCTATTATTTAATGATTTATTATAAAATATACTTTATATACAAGTATTATTAGAGTCTGTTAAATTATTTTAAAGTGATGGTATCTGTGCTAAGTTCTCACCAACCTCAGAAACATAATGACAATGAATATATGAGAAGAGGCTTAGAACAGGTTTAGACAGATTGGGCTTCCAGTGATGAAGAATTCTTATATAAGCTTTGTTTCTAAGTTACTTCTAGAGTACAAACATTTATTTAGATTCTTTCAGAACTGGGGCAATAATCTATGGATGCCTAGAGTCTGTTTTTGTTTATAGAATTGTATTGGAACACAACCATGCTCTTTCATTAACATATCATCTATGGCTACTCTCAAAATACAATTACAGGGTCACAAAAGACCTTACAACATTTAAAACATGAAATTTTGCTGTTTAGTCCTTTATAAAATATATATGTATTGGATGAAAATTCATGATTTTAAAATGCATGCTTAAAATACAGATGTATAGAAGAACAGAGGGTATGGAAATAGATGTATATCTCTATACACACACACAAACAAGTGTATATTTTGTTTGTTATATTTCAATTTAATTTCTTTCTTGTATTAACACATTTTGTTAAATATTTTAATAAAAGATTAACACAGAAAGGTTTTTTTTTTTGTTGTTGTTGTTGTTTTTTTTTTTTTTTTTAGGAAAAGTAATCTACTTTTCTGCTGATACCATCCAACTAGCAGATCTTCTCTTTTGTTAATACCTGAGATGGAGGCTATTGCTAAAAATGATCTTCCATTGTCCACGCTCCCCTCCCCCCAGTTTGATTTGTTTACCCTTACCTGGTACCAGGAGTATGCTCGGTCTGATGGGTCAATGAGAATGCTGATGATCTTGGCTTTGGGGACTAGGGAAGCAGCTCTTTTAGGAGCTTCTTCTGAGTGGAAATAATTGGCACTTTTCTCAAACAGAAAGTCAGTAGTAACATTAGATGGAATTGGGAAGAAATCCATATACCTAGAAAAGGAACATTTTTCTCAAAATAAGATCCTGTTTTACACTTATGTACTAGTGACTGAAGATAATAGAGGTGTTCCACATATTCGTTTCTTTCCTAAATAAAATTTTGCCTTTAAGGCATTTTCCTCTATAGTTAGCAAGGGAAACATCCAGAATACTAATAATGCATTTTAAAAATGTTTTTCTAAGTACATTTTGTTTGCTTAGTAGCAGAATAAAGGTAAGAGATGATAAAAATGTAGACATAGAATAATGGCAACAATAATCAATCTAACAATTTAAAATATATCTAAATGGATTAATACTGTACAGATGAAATTCTAAATATTCAAACAGGAATAAAATTTGATCAAAATAAATGATGTACTCAGTTCAAAGGTATTTTAAATGAATTAGAAAAAAAAAACATTTTTTACGTTATCATAATAAAATATTTTTATCTCCACTAGTGTGTTGAGTTGATGTTACTTAAATATCTGTAGTAAATATTATTTATTTGTTTCTGTCATATAGAACCACTTACATCTATCTTTAGAGTAATTACAATGAAAGATTAAAACATATGTATATGTTTACAAATGAAAAACCCAATCCAAATTTCCAAGGTTAGAATTTGTATTTTATCTTTTACAATCTATTTACCTCCAGTGTTAACAAGGGGATACCTGTAGTCTCAAGCACAGAAATGGAGGATTCTGCTTCATGTTTTGTATTAAAGGATAAAAGTTGTCAAGTATAAAAAAATCAGCAGATGATCATATATATTTCAAAAGCAAAAAGGGTCATGTTTTAGAGGAAAAAGGATTCCTTAGAAACTACTTGGGTTGCATACATTTTATAATAATAGTTTCACTCTCCATCACCAACCCCTTCAATTCTTAAGCCACTGTGACTATAGACAAACAAGAAAAGGTAATTCAATAATTACTGAACTGAACAGTCACTAACATACATGTAAGGACTTCTTATTAGAGTGTGTTGTTTTCTTTAGAATGAGATCATGCAACTTTCATAGACTTTTCAATTGTGAGATCTCATAGTTTCACATAACAATGTTTGTGGTGATATTCCAGTTGTTGAAGCATTACCAACTACAACTGGTTCAACTCGTTATAGTTCAACCTTTTAGTGATATCTTAACACTCAGAGAAGTAAAGAAATCCTTTTATGTTTTCTGGAAAATGCATTGCTGATGATAAATCATCCTAGCCTCCTTTCAGAGAGAAAGAAATATACAAAACTTTTGGGAGAGTTGATGTGGTACATCTTCTGGTATACACTCTAGTTACAGAGAGTGCCACATTTTGGGATATTATTTAGAAGTTGATGCTGGTTGCAGGGGTGCTAAGGTTATCAAGAATGACTAGTGGTATCCTGTTTGATCCAAGCTTGCCTTAAGCTTGCTTGTTTTGAGGATGGTTCCAAATATCACAAAAAAAGAGGAAATGAGCTGATTTTAGATAACTTTTAGTTTCTAACAAAGTGTCTTACCTTCACAGCAGTTTTTTATAGCTGAAACAGTTTGGGCTTTCAAATCCTACGTAGTTCTGAATGTTGGATCTATAGTGTGTTAATTTTGCCTGGCCTTAGATGCTCACAGAGAAAATAATATATGATCACCTATATGTTCACAATTTCTACTATAGAAATGTTGAAGAAGTGCCATATAGATTTGAAAAAAATTGATCAATAAGCAAATAAATAAAAGAAATCAGGTTCATATTTATAGTATGGGACCTGGATGCTCCCAAAAATGTTCACTTTTGGAAAATATACATTCAGATTATCCATTGAATTAGCAAGCACACTAGAATGTCTTAATAATTTGAGGGTTAGAAGTGAATGCCTGCTTCCCTCAGCTTTGCTACTTCTATTAAACATAATACCTCAGCA
This sequence comes from Marmota marmota marmota, assembly GCF_001458135.2. Lineage (NCBI taxonomy): Eukaryota > Metazoa > Chordata > Mammalia > Rodentia > Sciuridae > Marmota > Marmota marmota. The sequence continues at coordinate 47,235,062 of NW_026000057.1, read as the reverse complement.
TTTTTTTCTATCTGAAAAATGTATATATTTTTTTTCTTTTTTCAATACTCGACATTTATTTGCTATTTGTGCTGACTCTGAATATTTATATTTTTATTTGATTTTACTTAAAGCCACATTATGACTATAGGGGTTCTAAATGTTAACAGGATTGTATAGCTTTCCAACCTTCCACGAATCCCCATGTAACTCAAAATAATAATACCAATGGATAAAACATTAAACTTACATGCATACATAACTCAAGTATTTTTTTCTGAGAAGTTCCAATTGCAAATCAACTATTTGTCAAAGATAATGTTTTCTAATTTTTATTTGCCTTACTTTGTTTGTACCCTAAGCTGCTTGTCAGTTAAAGCAACCCTAGCTTTATCCATTCTCAAAAAATGCAGATCCAAGAACCCAAATAAACTAGCTGTGCCTAAGTTAATTCTTTAAATGACCCTGGGACTCTGAGACACACAATCTTCTACACCTTTTGGAACTATGATTATAAAAAGATACCTAAGTAGTTAATGCTTCATAGAGAAGCCAGACCAGTCTGATAAATGTGAATATTTGAAGTTGTTGCATGCAAAGCTATACTTAGTGTTATATATTAAAATTTGCAATAATTATCTGTCATTTGGATTAACTGCCTTTTATAAGTATATACTTTATCAATCAAAAATGCTTGTGTTTGGGGTAATTTTAGTGAGTTATATTTAAAATCCTTCATTGTTTTTTAATTGTCTATTTATTTAAGTCCTATCCTTATAAATGGCTTAAGAAACTTTTTGTTCATATAACAGTGCCTATACTGTACTAGCTATGATCAAGAAGGTTTTATTTGATATAATTCATGACAACAAAAAATTGATTATTCCCACAGTCAAGCAGCAGCTGAAGTAGTTGATGGTTCTCAATCCTCCCTGCTATTATTTAACACCACATAATGAACATCAAGCTCTATATAGAAAAATTGGCAGTGACGTACATAACAATTTTAGCATACGTGAATTCTAGTGGGTGTTCAAATTTTACTCGATCCATTAGTTTACCTTTTCATTCAGACTACCTCAAACAACACTTGTGGTGGGTGGTACTTATAAAACTGAGATCACATAATGTGACAAAACAGATATTAACATACATGACTCTTCTTGCTAAAATCAATGCAAAATGTGTGTTTATGCTCTAGAATTATTACAAGAATTTCACTCCTTGAAATTACTCCATCTAGCATTATACCCTAGCAGCAAAATCTCTTGATATATTTCATGATTAAAATGTTACATTGTACCATCCATTTCTACTCTATATTATAGTTTTGTATGTATCTACACTTTCACATTTTAACTATTTTCTTAAGATATCTAATTTATTTCTAATTTCAATTCAAAGGTAAAAATTTAAATTTCATAAATTTTTGATAGAGTTTTTATTGCTTTCATTACTCATGAGATATATACACATTTATATTTCTATATACTTATTATTATTGCCTAACCAAAACAAAATAAAAAAGTATATACATGAATTATAGCACCACATAATAAAAAGTGCACAGGAGAAAAATATGAAAATGTTTTCTTAAGAATACAAAGGAATGAAATTTCTGAGTATCATACTATTTTTTTTTCTATTTCACATTTGCGATCATCATCACAGATAATTGATGCCAATTGAAGTTACATGTGAGCCTCATGAAACAATAAGTGACTCCATAAACTGAAATGAGTGTGTTATGAATGATTTTCTGTGTTCCTTCATGTTATTTGATCAGTTTCCAAGCCACCCAGGATAACTTTTATTTATGAATACAAACATACATGTTTCTAAATATTAACACTAAGATTATACTATGCACAGTACACAAACTTTTAGATTTATACTAATAACCCATCTTACCAATCAATCCCCCTGTGGTAGTTATTTCTATTAAAGAACTGTACCTCCTCAAAGGTTTTTGGGCTGGGGGAGTTACTAAGGATGGAAGGATGCATAACCAGGAACAGAAACAAAGCAGTGGTACCTGAAAAGACAAGAGAAATTTAGAAATTAATGTAATGAAAAGAAAGTTTCTACTATTAGCATTTCAAAGTTATTAAGAAATTAAATAATGTAAGGATCCAAACAGATTCATTATAATTACTTCTTGGATTAATGTTATAGATATCTAGCATTTAAAAAGAAACATGTTCTAAAAAAAATGGAGATAAAGGGATGTGAGAAGAAGCCTCTTTCAGGGATTAAGAGAATCATCTTTTCATTTTAGTTCAATCACTGATTTGGTCTGTGGCACTGGCTTTTAGCTTCTTTTTGTTTCACTTTTCTTAAGTCCTTGTATATTTCATGTGTTTTCTCAGTGGATGAAAGACATAGTGGATCTGAAGATATTTTAATTTAATATAGTACTGTATAAATAAAATATGTTATTAGTCAATATATTACATTACCAAAATGAATAGTTTGGTTCTCCTATAAAAGTTCTTGCTAAGGTTGATGAAAGTTAATTAAACAGAATTAAATCTTTTAAGAAGTTTTCATAAACTTGAGTGTTCTTTCATATTTATAACAGTAATATAGATATTGTTTAACTTGTTAAATTTGAAAAAAAATAGTATCATTTCTTATTGACATAACTTAAAATATTAACAGTTTATTGAACAGAGACTTGTCTATCCTAGGAATCCATGTAAATTTGCAACTATTGTGGAACAAGGGTGTGAATTTTTTTAAGCGAGCAATGTCATAAGCTAAAGATTACTATTTTATTTGTCTAAATTAAGAGGTAGAGCTTGCAGCTTAGTCATACATCTACAAAAGAAAGGGAGGCAGGTTAGGTTCAGTTTTTCAAAGATTTAACCATGTACTTAAAACTGTGAGTGTGTTTATAAATCACAACATAAAAAAATTTCTGTACTATATATTCAGTACTCCTGGAAGAAAAATACACTACAGATTCTACTTCTCTATTCTAATGTGACTCATAGTTTATACAATCTGATGGAATAGGCTTTGTTAATTGTATTCCAAGTTGATACATACAAATAGTAATCAGACATGATCTTGCAGTATTTCTCTTACTGGAAAAATTACTGTTCTAACTTTGCTTTGTAATACTGTCATGTTGCCATTTGCACAAAAGTTTGAAATTTCTTATATCTCTGATAAGCTTTCAGTAGTATTGTACTTAAATCTACCATATCCATCAATAGAAAAATCATTAAAATTACTATTTTTCAACTAATTGAATATTGACAGGTAAATTAATTGAAAGAAATAGTGTTTCTAGATTACATCTGAGCCAAACAATGAACGCTTTAAATATAATCACAAATAAATATAGGAAATAAAATATATATCTATGATATACAAAGTAAAAATGTTCTTCACAAGTTTCACTTAAAATAGTAATTTTCAATTTTTATCATATATCAGATTCACTAGAGTGCTTGTTACAACACAGATAGTTGGGACTATCCCAGAATTTCTGGATTGAGCCATACTGTGGTGTGGCTCAAGAATTTGTCTAGCTGGGGTTGTGGCTCAGTGGTGGAGCATTCGCCTGGCATGTGCAGGGCCCTGGGTTCGATCCTTGGCACACATAGAAATAAATAAATACAGGTATTATGTCCAAATATAACTAAAAAAAAGTTATAGTATACATATTAAAAAAAAGAATTTGCACTTCTAACAAACTATCTGGTGATACTTCGGCTGCTGGTTTGGTGATCATCTTTGAAAATCACTGAATTAGAAGAAATGTTAAACAATACACAAAACTTATTGGGGGAAAAATTCTATAGTATTTGACATTTACAGTAAAGTATAAAGAGAATGCTATTTGGAGTCAGGTAAATCCTAGTGTCAAAACTTTTGTTTCTAGTACTTACCGGCTATGTGAAATTGAATAAAAGTTATTTAACTTTCTGAATCTCAGTTTACTGATATGTGTAGTGGAGAAGAAAATACTTGATCAAAGTCAAGTGAGATAATCTGTGAAGTATTACCTATTTAGTGCCATATCTGAATATTTGTAAAGCATTTTTAAAAATAAATTAATTGGAATGTGATTTAGAATTTAAATAAGTAAAAATTCTAAATATGTTTATATCTCAACAATATAGTTGAGATACCATTCAGAAAAAAGCATACATCCTTTTAATTAATTAATTAACTTATTTTTGTTGTTGGGGATATAACCCAGGATTTAATGCATGCTATACAAACACTCTGCCTCTAAACTATATACTCAGTCCTAAGTGTCTTTTTTATTTTCAATGAAAAGAATAAATATTTGTAAAAATAAAAAACATAAATACTATAATATGAAAATAAACATTGATTCTTTTCTGAAATATTTTGGAAAAACACTCTTTTCTGATTTTTATTTTTAAGAATTATTGCTTTTTAAAATAGAGTTTCATGACCAGCATCAATTAAACAAACAGAAAAAATAAATATAATGTAATTATTTTTCATAGTCAATAAAAGGTATAATTTTTCAGTGGTCAAAAAATAGATACATGATTTCTGAATTCCATCTTTATCCACACATATTCTGTGGGCTGGATAAACTGTTTTGTATATACATTTTGTCAATAGTAAATCAAGTACATAATGATAGTTATATACATTTAAAAAAACCTGTGAAGCTTTAGTTTTTATTTATTTTTTGTCACTGTAAAACACTCAAAAGTATTTGAATATCCAGATAACCAAAAATCTATACAAAATTAACCAGGAAAATACTTGTGACAAAACTGAAGTTAAAAGTAAAGTTATTTAGTGTGGTACATGCCTGTGGTTCTAGGGGCTGAGGGAGGAAGATGCAAGTTTGAGTTTAGCCTCAGTAACTTAGCGAGACCCTCAGAAATTTAGCATGACCCTGTCTCAAAATTAAAAAGAAAATAAATAAATAAAATTTTAAAAGGAGGGGCTGGTGATGTAGCACAATTGTACTTTACAATATAGCAGTAAAGAGTCCCTGGGTTCAATCCCCAGTACCCTCCCTCCCCCAAAAGCA
>NW_026000057.1:47195253-47230035 GCF_001458135.2 Marmota marmota marmota | reverse complement strand
CAACAAAGTGTGGGAAAATAAAGCTATTTAGTTCTTATGGGATTGATCTGAGGAAATATTTTTGTCTGAGTAAAATATTCAGTTCCATAAAATGTTGATAGATATAGATAGCATGAATGAATCTTAAAAGTATCATGATAAATGAAAGAAGTTAAATACAAAAGACTATACACAGCATGGTTCCATTTATATGGAATTCTAAAAAAGGTAAAACTACAGTGATAGAAAGTAGTTGCCTTTGGCTGGGGATATGATGCAGCTTAGAGAAACTGGCTACAAAGGGATATGGAGAATTGTTTTGAACAACACTATTCTATAATTTGAATGTGGTGGTAATTATGTAACTACAGTTCACAAGATTTATCAAACTGACATCTAAAATGGTTGAATTTTAATGTAAGTAAATTATATCTCAATAATATTGGGAAAAATCAATTTCTATGAAAGGGAATCATTTTCAATACTATTTTCCAAAGACAAATGTCATATCCAAATAATAGTATATACATTTGGAAACCAAACTGAGTTTAGAATAAGAAATAATAATTCTGCCATCTAACCATAATATTAAAATACCTGTTTATCCAGCCCAGCATAAGAGAAAGCATCCCCTGCAGGGCTTCCTGAAGCAAACATGGTATGTCAAGCTTCAGAGAGTAGATGTACTTATCCTTGTATTACTGACAAGGTTATTTGATGACAGTGGGAGTTCACTGAAAAGGCTTCAGTTTCAATGTTTTCCTAGATGTCTTTTGACTTTAGATAGATAAAGACAAGTGAAATGAATAAGCACAAAGAAAAAATGTCATCAATACTGTTTTCAAATTGATATTTGCAAATGGGACTAAGAAAAAAAAATTAAAATACTTAACTCTCTGTGGACCTTGCATAGAATTCTCTTCAGCTTTTTCCTGAGTGGAATAGCAACAATGCAGTTGAAATGGCTGTTTTCCATGAAGCCAGAATCCAAGAGCCTCAAATAATTTATCACACAGGATACATTTTAAATGTCTGGCATTTTAAAGCTTCCATTGGGCTTCACTTTAATACTGATTCTTACAAAAACAAAAAATTTATGGAAAAAAAATTGCACACCAATTTAGGAAATGGTACAAAAGATTTCTCTTGGGTATGAATAAATACCTTTTTTAGCACAAACTTTTTTGTTTCACGTTTAGGAATTCTGCTTGTCACCTATCTTTTAAACTTTTAAAAATTTGTCATCTCTGCAAGATATTGTTTACAAATAAATTATATCATGGAGATGGCAGACTAAAGAGGAGTTTACTATAGAGTACTAGATGGGGTTGATTATAGAGTACTAGGTATTTATATGTGTTCCTGTTGACTTTTGACAGACTCCTGTCACACTTTCTAAACACATGATTAGTTTTGCTTTCCGTTAACGTTTTTCAATAAAGATCTTTGGGAAAAAATGATATGTGCCACCAAATTAACTGCTGGATATTCAAAATGTATGACATCTACTTCATCCTTTTCATTAAAAAGAAACACTTTGACAAAACACTTAAGTCTATTACTGAACTAAACAAAGATCACGTAAGAAGATAACATGTTATTTATCCATCAGTTTTATAGGAAGTTTAAGAATTCACTGTCTAGTCATTTATATTTTTACACTCTTGGGTTAATCATAGCATTAAAGTTCTTACCAGTTTTCTGGGGTCCTATTACTAAGAATTTTGGTAAGCGATCACAGGTTTTTTCCTTAGACCATATGTCTCTGTGGCGTTTGTCATCACAAGGATTCTAAATTGAAGAAGAATATAGAGATGTATTTGTGTATGTTTATTGTGTATCATCATTTTCAACTTTTATCCCTAGAAGATATCACAGGAAGCAACAGGATAAACAAAGACAATTCTTTTGGTTTTTAATTTTTTTTAATTGAAAGTCCTGAAATGGTATGACAGGTGTTTAGAGTGATGTCTTTTCATACTTAAACCGAAAGTGAGGAGGTGGGAGAGGAGATATATTTCTATTTGGATATAAAATCTCATAGTATTTATAGTTTAACATTTTTCTGTTACTGGCCAGTTCTATGTTCTAATTTTTTGCATATATATATATATATATATATATATATATATATATATAGAGAGAGAGAGAGAGAGAGAGAGAGAGGAGAGAGAGAGAGAGAGAAGCACTTGCTAAGCAGACTATACTTTCTGCCAAACTAAAAGTTGACTAATTCAATATCAATATTAAATAAATAAATGAAATTTAAGTGTCAGATTTTTATTCTAAGTAACTTTAAGCTTCCCTGCTGTGCTTCAAAGGGATTTCCCTGCTGTGCTTCAAACTGTGCTTCAAATGGATAGGGATCTAATCATTATTATAATATTTAAAGAGATATCCAACCCTTCAGATGCCTTCAAAGATTGGTAATGTATATCTAAAAATGTAACTTTATAGACTATGATGTTAAAAAGTACTAAATTTTAGAAAATGGGTAAAATGAAGGTGAATTACTTTTAAGATTCCGTTTTATACTTATAACTTAAAACCAATATCCATTGTGTAAAATATATCTAGAATATCCCTAATTTTTAACTTCAAAGTTTGTATTATGTAATATTATGTGAATTGGGAAGAATTACAGTATCCCTGAATATTTTGTCAAGACTGGGCAAACAGGACCATTTTTTAATTTATATTCAATTAATACTGTAATCTGTTTTTTAGTGAAGACTAAGGTAAGAATATTCATATTGCTGTTGGGAAAAATGTTATTTTAAACTTGTTATCTAAAGTAATGATTTTGTTTAAAAATAAGGTGTTCAATAAGCAGGAAAATTTTATGTCTTTCCAGTGGATAACATTTGATGATGTTTTTGTAGTAGTAAGATGAAAAGATCCTTGTTATAACAACTAAAAAGTAATATGCAGCTATAATTCCACAACCACCAACTTTAACCTGCTAAATATAGTTATGTCTCTTCTTGGAATTATCTGTTTATCCTCGAGGAGTAATTAGTTTTCAGTTCAGGGCTGAATGGATTTAATATAGAGTTCAAAGTTGACCACAACTTTGTGAATATATTGAGTTTTACTTCTGAAGACTGTGTTGTTTTGTCATCAGCTCTGCACAACCTCTGGAGTCAGCAAGCATGGAACTGTTTCATTCTCCGCAACAACAGTAGATGTGTCACTTTGCTTAACTGACTCATCCTGTTTTTGACTTAGTATGATCATTTATAAAGTGCGATAACAACTATACCTACCACATAGACATTTGTGTTGGTTAAATGAATTAACAGATGTGAAGAGACCAATGTGGCAAATAATAAGTATATTAAGTTATTTGCTAAGATTATTTCTTTTCACAAGTTATGTCATAGAAAATTTTGGTTCAACATGGTTCCCACAGTTCTATAACACATAACTGTGCTTTGAAATCTGGTTATCCCTAGAGCAGTTTAATGTGATTTTTTTTTCTTAAGAAGTTCAGTGATTTATCCATGAAACATGCTACCATCCCTGGGTCCAAAATAATCCACAAATAATATTTCTGAAAGCAACTGCTATTCTGTAGCTACAAGTATGCCTTGTGGTTCAGGAAGCAGATGTCAGAAGTGAATGCTTCTCTGAGACCCTTTAATGTGCATTAGTCATTTATAGATAGGGGGATGTGTTAAAGGCTGACTGGTTGACTATCTGCCTAGCACAAAACCTGTTTACAATCTTCTAATCTTTTAACCTATTGAAATCTGCAAATAGATATCTCACTCCTGATTGAAAACATTATATCCACTGAATTTCCCACTGAAAACACCATAATTTCTAAGGATCAATAAAACAGAATCCAGCTTAATATGGAGCAATAACAAGACTACAATTATGAAAGAAACAGTTTCTCAGGTACACTAGCATTTCCCAAATGTACTTTTTTTTTTCAGATGCCTTCACTCTTTCAGATTTGGAATATCTCATAGAGGTATACAATATGATTGTGGGATTCATTAGTTGTACTAATAATTGAACCAATTTTACCTGCCAAAGAGGGTCTTTCTGATCAGGAAAGAGTTCAAAATACTTGTGAGCCAGTTGCACTGGTGGCAGAGTCTGAAGACGCAGGTTGGTCCAGGTCTGCATGAAGTTGGCCAGATTAACAAATGTATATAATCCCAGTCGGTCATTCCCATAGTTAGACAAATGAGTCATGAAAATACTGATCTGAAAAAGGCAAAGAACTTCAGTGTAAACATCAGTTATTTTAATACTAGAGGACAACATAATCATAGCAATATTAGTTTTTCCCCCCTAAGGAGACAGCGTAAGGTTTTATAACTTTGAATTTCAGACATATTTCTAAACTTCTCTCATTATATTAATGTATACTATAGGATGTGTTACAACAAGACCTGATGGACACTTTCCCTGAAATTTTGATATATTTCATAACAAAAATAACAACAAAGCTGAGTGTAAACCAGTGGTGTCACATACCCAAGCCTTTGTAATAAAACTAATCCAGAATAAGGTATCCTAGATATCAACACCTAAGACCTTGTGATATGTAGATGATTAATCATATAGAGTGGCAGTATTTCAGGAGGTTGGGATTTTGTAATTTGGTCTATTTAATTCAGTTTATAACACTGTATTTCCAGTTTAAAGGGCATAAGTAATCAATGAATTATTATTAGCATTAACTGAACCTCCTCTGATATGCATTTCTTAGAAGCTATAATAACAAAAAGTGCCTTAGTTTTTATTTTCCATAAATAATACTCAGTGTATTATTCCCAATATAAAATGCCTTTCTAAGAAAAGTTTTTCAAGGCTGGGCATAATGTGCACACCAATAATTGCATTGGCTCGGGAGGCTGAGTTCAAAGCCAGCTTCAGCAATTTATCGAGGCTCTAAGCAACTTAGTGAGACCTTGTCTCTAAATAAAATATAAAAAGGGCTAGGATGTGGCTCAGTGGTTAGGCGGCCCTGGATTCAATTTCCAACAAACATACCAAATATATATGTTGGAGAAAAGATAGTCTTTTAACAAATGACGCTGGAAAAAACTGGATATCTGTATGTAGAAAAAATGAAATTTTATCTCTATCTCTGACCCTGCGCAAAAGTTAACACAAAGTGGATCAAAAACCTAGGGTTTCAGAAGCAGTGAAAATGCTACAAGAGAACATAGAGTCAAAATTCTAACACATTATTCCCGGCACCAACTGCACTAACAATACTCAACATTAATATCAACACATGACATTAACAAGCTCAAGAAATAAAACCAAAAATATATAGATGGGATGGCATCAAGTTAAAAAAGTTTCTGCACAACAAATGAAACAATTAAGAGCACAAAGAGAGAACACACAGAATGAGAGAAAATCTTTGCCAGCTACTCTTCAGATAGAGCATTATTATCCAGAATATATAAAGAACTCAACAACAAAATTTAATACATACATATAAAACAAATGTAACTCAAATAACCCAATCAATAAAAGGCAAATGAATTAAACAAACATTTTTCAAAAGGAAAAATTAAAAAAAAAATGACCAGCAGATATGTGAAAAGTATTGAACATCCTTAGCAATAGGGAAATGTTAATCTAAGTGACATTGTGATTTTATCTCACTCCAGTAAGAATGGCAATCATAAAGAATACAAATAATTATAAATGCTGGTGAGGATGTATGGGAAAATGTACATTCATACATTGTTGGTAGGACTAGAAATTAGTTCAATCACCTTGGAAAGCATATGGAGACTCCTCAAAAGACTAAGAATGAAACCACCATATAATCCAGATTTCCCACTCCTTGCTGTTAATCAAAAAGTACTCAAATCAGCATACTATAGCGATACATGCATACAAGGTTTATAGCAGCATAATTCAGCCACATTATGGAACCAATCCAGGCACTTATCAACAGATGAAGGAATATTGAAAATGTGTATATAAACAATGGAGGATTTCTCAGTTATAAAAAATGGAATTGTTCCATCTTCTGGTAAATGAATGGAACTACAGACCATCATGTTGAAAGATATGAAAGTCTAACTCAAAAATTTGAATATTATCTCTCATATGCAGTAAAGCTAGAGAAAAATTAGAATTAATTAAAGGAGAACAGTGGAGCTGAGGAAGGGACTTGAAGGGGAGGAAAGAGGCATGGGAAAGTAGATGAACTGAAATGAAACTGACCAAATTGTGCCATGTGCATGTATGAATACATCACAATGAATTGCACATTCATCTATTAGGTACAAACGAAAGAAAGAAAGAGAGAGAGAGAGAGGGAGGGAGGGAAGGAGGGAAAGAAAGAGAGAGAGAGAAAGAGAGAGGAGAGAAAGAGAGAGAGAGAAAGAGAGAAAGAAAGAAATAGAGAGAGGAAAAGAGAGAAAGAGAGAAAGGGAGAAATAAAGAAAGAGAGAGAAAGAAAGAGAGAGAGAAAGAGAGAAAGAAAGAGAGAGAAAGAGAGAAATAAAGAAAGAAAGAGAGAGAGAAAAAGAGAGAAAGAGAGATAAAGAAAGAGAGAAAGGGAGAGGGGAGGAAGGAAGGAAGGAAGGAAAAGAAGGAAGGAAGAAAGAAAGAAAAAGAAAGAAAGAAGGAAAGAAAGAGAGAGAGAAAGGGAGAGGGGGAGGAAGGAAGGAAAGAAAGAAAGAAAGAGAGAAAGAGAGATAAAGAGAGAGGGGGAGGAAGGAAGGAAGGAAAGAAAGTAAGGTAAAGTACAAAGAAAGACAGTAGATGAAGGGAAGTTGGAGGAGGAAGGAAGGAAGAGAAAGTGGAAGCAATGGAGATTGAACCCAGGGGTACTTAACCATTGAGCTATATCCCCAGTCCTTTTTTATATTTTTCATTTAGAGGCAGGGCCTCACTAAATTGCTGAGGGTGGCTTTGAACTTGTGATGCTCCTGCCTCAGTGCCCCCAACCCCACTGAATTTCAGGCATGTGTCACTACACCAGCTAAGTAATGGGGATTGTAATAAATTATTATATTATATTATATTATATTACATGCATGTATAAGTATTTCAAAATGCACTCCACTATCTGTAACTATGGAGCACTAATAAAAATGTTTTTAAAAAGTTTGACCTTGTTTGTATATACATAAGTAAAAAACAAGGTACTTGTTTTTTTATAAAAACAAAAAGCACAAGGTAAATGGTAAATACTATATACATTACCATTTATTAAAAAATATATATATACTACTTGTAAACCTGTAGCTAAGAGAAGGATACGGGAATCTATGCTTTCCAACCTCAACCCTAAGATTCTGTTAAGTTCCAGGTATAGGGGATGCATGCATTGGTACCAAGAAGATTAAGAAACAAAACATAGGTTGTAGTGCAAAAGCAATTGACAATGCCATAATTATTATTTTTCTTTTGAGAAGATGGAGGACAGTAGAGGAAATAGATATAAAAAGTTGTTTTATTATTATTCATCTTCATGCTACTTAGATCAAATCCCTGCTATTTTCATTTTACAGAATCATCTGTAACGGTCCTAATGATGATGACACCAGAATATAATTTGAGGATTAGCGCAAAGACTCTGGTAAAACAATACGGAGATTACACAAAAATCTAGGAATGGAAAAACCATATGTCCCACCTATCCCACTCCTTACTATTTATCCAAAAGAACAAAAACCAGCATAGTATAATGATATAGCCACATTAATGTTTATAGCAGGACAATTCACAAGAGCTGAGCTATGGAACCAGCCTAGATGCCTTTCAATAGATTAATAGGTTAAGAAAATATAACATATATACACAATGGAGTTTTAATCAGCCATAAAGAAGAATTAATTGATGGCATTTTCCATTAAATGGATGAAACTGGAGAGCAGCATGCTGAGTGAAATTAGCCAGATTAAGAAAATCAACAATTGAATGTTTTCTCTCATATGCTTCCACCTTCTGATAGAGCAAAATAAAGAGCTTGGATATTATACAGATATAGGGAAGATGAGAGGAGCAGGAAGAGATCAAGAAGTGGGGAAGAGGGATATGAAAGGGGAGTAAATGAAGAATGAATTTGACAAAATTAGCTGTGGGCATGTATAAATATACCATAGTAAGTTCTTCTTTTATGTTACTTATAAATTACCAATGATAATAAATTTAAAACTGAGTGAAAGGAATGCTAGTAGAGTAGAAGGAAGTTAAGTAACTTAACGCCTCACTTTTGCTGAGGCTGGCTGTGAACTCTTGCCTCAGACTCTGGAGCCTCTGGGATTACAGGCATGCACCACCATGAAAGGCATGATATAGTTTATTTACAAAGGAATGGGATTTAACAGAAAAAAGAGGGAAGTGGGTGGGGAGAAAATAAACGAAGACTTGGAAGGCAGAGTTCAGGGAAAGGAGTATGGAGTGAATGGGGATAAAGTTAAAGTAGATGTCTCTAAATAAAATACAAAATAGGACTGCAGATGTGGCTCAGTTGTCAGTGTCCCTAAATTCAATCCCTGGTAGCCCCGTGCCAAAATAAATAAACTATTATCCTTTTGTCTTTGACTTTGGCCTTCACAGTAAAACAGGAAAAAAAAAAAAGGTGTTTTCTGCCATTTATTGGCTCTGTAATCTTTAAAAGTTATTTCAACTTCCAGTACTTATTTGAAAAGAAAAAAAAATCTAACAATAATAACTACCTGATAGGGTTATCATGACAATAATATGCAAAATAAAACATTTCAAGCCCTGCCTGTCACATGATTGCTTAATACACAATTGCTATTTATTGCTTTTGTTATGTTATTGTTATTTTGGAGAAATATCATCCTTCATTTTATAGCTTTCTTTTATCTTTCTTCCTAGACCTTTTCAGTATAAATCTCCAGTCTCTTAATTCTCCATTTTTTCTTGCATCTGTCCTCAGATCACTTCCTCTACCAGGCAAGAGGCTATGGTCAATGATAAGAATATCCCTCTTACAATGATCTTCAGATTCCTAAATCACCTTTCTGTTGTCAGTGCCCTGTGAATCTGAGGCTTTGGATCAACTTTCCCAGATAATTATTTCAACCCCACATAGGGATTGCTCAGTACATCTAGAGAAAAACACACAATAGGAGCTATTCTTATCATAGAAGCATGTGATCCCTGATCTCAATTGAACCCTCAATAGTATTAGATTTTCTTTATATTATTTTTTGTCACCTCACTGTTGAATTTCCTTTAGCAGATATTTCAAATTTTCATCCCTCTTTTGAGGCCTTGGCTAATCTCCATTCTCTTTAGCTGCTCTTTCTAAAATTGACAGGGAGTAAATGTCATTAGGCAGTAACTTTGACAAGTCTCTTACCCTCTGCATATACATTTGCCTTTGCCAGTACCCTCAAGTAAAGCTGTACAATTTCATATTCAAGGCTACTATATTTCCCAAAGCTTTCATGCCTTCTACTTTCAATTCCCACAAGATCTTACTGATCACTTATTCCTCTGCTTCCCTCTATTTTCAATACTTTTTATTAACAGGATTCCTCACTAAGGAAGGATCCTTCCCTAATAGCTGAAAAAAATTTCTGAATCTCTCTCACCTTAGGTTCACTCTTGAGTTTTTGTCTTTTCTAGCCACTGTCCTCAGTCAAGTTCTTTGAAGAACAATACATAGATGCTGTCTTTATTCCTTGCTTCCATTCAAACCTTTGAAACCTGGTTTTTGTCCCCTTGCACTGAAAATGGTTTCCCAAAGGTGTGTGATAGCCTCTTAGTTTCCTAATCCCATGGACACTTGGTAGTCTATATTAACCGACTGCACCAATTCACATCATCAACCACATTTAATTTTTTTCTCTAGTTTTGGTTTTTGTGAATGTTTTACTTCTACTCCCTTTCTTCTCCTTCATTGATTCATCTCTCTCCATATTACATTTATTTATTTTTTCCATGTTTTAGTTATAAATAAATATTTTAATTATTCAAACATCATTATGAAGAAATCAAATGATTGAAATGCAGTAAGACTAAAGAACAAGATAAACTAGAACGGTGATAACTACCAGACTTCGGCTTCTACTTTAAATTTTTTTTTTAATTAATTATTATTTTTTTTAGTTCTAATCAGCTATAAGTGCTTTTTAATTCATTGTACACAAATGGAACAGACTTTTTTACTTCTCTGGTTGTACTCAAAGAAGAGTCACACCATTCTTGTCTTCATATAAGAACTTTGAATAGTGATGTCCATATGATTCCATCATCTTTCCTACCCCCATGGACCCTTTCCCCCTTCACATTGTCCCATCCAAAGTTCCTCCGCTTTTGATGCCCCCCATTATGGATTAGCATCCACTTATCAGAGAAAACATTCAGCCCCTGTTTTTGAGGGGGGATTAGGTTATTTCACTTAGAATGATATTCTCCAACTCCATCCACCTGGAAATGCCATAATTTCATTCCCTTTAAATGGTAATATTGCATTGTGTATATATACCACAGTTTCTTTATCCATTCATCTATTAAAGGGCATCTAGGTTGGTTCCACAGTTTAGCTATTGTGAATTGTGCAGCTGTAAACATTAAAGTGACTGTGTCACTGTAATATGCTGCTTTTAAGTTCTTTGGGTATAAACCGAGCA
This sequence comes from Marmota marmota marmota, assembly GCF_001458135.2. NCBI lineage: Eukaryota > Metazoa > Chordata > Mammalia > Rodentia > Sciuridae > Marmota > Marmota marmota. Next base: position 47,219,455 of record NW_026000057.1, on the reverse strand, counting down.
GTGGGATGGCTGGGACAAATGGTGGTTCCATTCCAAGTTTTCTAAGAAATCTCCATATTGTTTTCCAGATTGGTTGCACCAATTTGCAGTCCTACTAACAATGCATGAGTGTGCCTTTTCCCCCACATCCTTGCCAACAGTTATTGTTGCTTGTATTCTTGATAACTGCCATTCTGACTGGAGTGAGATGAAATATTGCAATAGTTTTGACTTGTCTAATTAATAGAGATGTTGAACACTTTTTCATATATTTGTTGATAGTTTGTATCCATATTACCTTTAAATAGCTGATGTTTATCAGGGTTTTGTTCTTTACCTGCTGTCTCCATGTACAATTACCATATTGATCTCTAAATCTCAAACTACCATTTGTATCCTCTTCTCAAATTTTATGTGGAAATATCTAAATGTCTAGTTGTCATTTCTTCTGAATGTTCCATAGCCATCTCACTTTAAACATGGCTAAATTGAATACTGTATATGTTCCTAAGAGAGTTAAGTAAGTTCTAGGAAAGCAGGGACATCATTTGTCTCATCATTGCTAGGTCCCTAGCACCTAACCAACTAGAAGATGAGGACAGAATAGATTCTCAGTAAATAAAAATTTGAATTAAGTGAAGTTTTACACTTTGTCCAGTTTTTGTTTCATATTACTTAATTTTGCCTAAAGTTAGTACTGTTCATATGATGAAAAAAAAAAAAAAAAGGTTATCCTGGATACTTATCAACTCCTCACTCAACTGATCTGATTTGTTAACATTGTCTCTTTTATAATTCATTTCCTCCTCTTTATCATCATTTGTACTTATCTGGTATAAATCCCTTATTGCCTCTTACCTGGTTTCTTTTAAATCCTTCTGAGTGGTCTTCCTCTTTCTAGTATTTTAGTACTATAATTGGTCTTCAAGAATAGAGTTGTCATATATATATATATATATATATATATATATATATATATATTTGTCTTTTATACTAAAAAATTTAAATTATATATATAATTAATTTTAGTGATGTATTTAGCCTTATAATAATATTATCACTTAGTACATAATAAGTATTAAAATTATTAATGAAATATTTCAAATTTTTTAATACTAGGTCTTCAAAGTTTGATGTAGCATTTTACATTTATAGTACACATCAATTTGGAGTAGCCATACTAGACAGTGCAGCTATACTGTCTATTCCCTCAATGCTTTAGAAATCTGTCATAATCTAGTATGCACCTTCTTTCCATCTACTTTTACTTCTTTTATAGAAAATGCATCCATGAATTTGTAGGTGCAATTTGATCTATCTGAAATTCTGACTTCTATTTTTAACATCCAAGACTTTCCCAGTTTAAGGAGATCACTCTTTTTTTTTTGTCTCCACTGTTACCTTATGCACTCTTATAGCAGCTATTGCAATAGTTGTCTTGATGTGTTATATATTCCTCTTAGTGAACTAGGAGCTCACCAAACACAGTGACCATGTTATAATCTTTTTTATCTATGGTATACTTCATTTAAAAAATGCTAGTTAAATGTAAGTTAATTGTATAATAGACTAATGATAAGTGGTCTATCTTTCATTAAACTATGAAAGAGGAAATGATAGTTTTAATAGTTCCTTTTGGATTACTTGTGAGGATTCAATGAGATAATACATGTTAAAAGCTTCTAACAACATGGTGAACATCCAAGCATTCTGAGAAAGATGCAGGCAATTAATTTCATTGGGTTAAACATGAGATTGAAAACCTGCCTTGAAATTCTTATATCAAGGCTAACTTGTCATAGTTAGTTTATCTACTCTGAAGAAGGTGTTTTCAGTTAAGTTTTTGTTACACTGTGATCAACACATCAGACAAAAAAACTTAGAGGAGAAAAAGTTTATTTTGGCTCATAGTTTCAGAGACTCAGTCCATAGTCATAGCTCAGTCAACTTTATAGATCTGGACCTGAAGTGAGGCAGAACATTATGGCAGAAGGGTGTGGCAGAGAAGAACTGTTCAGTTCAAGACAGTCAGGAAGCAGAGAGGACACAAAAGACAAAATATAAACCCCAAAGTCATGTCCCCAGTGACACACTTCCTTTAGCCACACCCACCTACCCATAGTTACCACCTAGTAAATCCATATAAGGAGATGAATCAGGTGATTAGATTATAGGCCTCATAAATTGATCATTTCACCTCTTCACAAATTCAAAAACATTCTTGCATTGTCTCACACATTAGCTTTTGGGTAGCACTTCATATTTAACCATAACAGAACCTGTGTGAACATACTCTAAAATTCATTTGATTCTTACATCAGGAAAAATAGTATGAAATAACAATGATAAGAAAAACTAGAAGAGTAGGAAAAATAAGTCAGCTAGAGACCACTTTGCCCTTTACTTTTTTTTTTCCCCCAACCAGATGGTCTCTGAAGCTATAGGATTGTTTTGATATAAATGGTCATGATATAATCTCAGTGACATGCCATATGATATTGTCATATATTATATGGGCAATAATAATTTTTCACTTTTATCTTAGACATTAAAGAAAAGGATACAAGAGAAAATCTGAAAGAGGAGTAGGAAGAGTTTATTATACATCTGCTTCTCTCGATGTATTTGTAAAATGCAATTAATGGAATAATTTATGGTAAGTTTCTTCATTAGGTCATCATACACATTTCAAGGACAATATTTGCCTTTGAAAAAACTGTGTTCTTAAAAATGACTGTGACCGCAAACTAAATATATCCTCCATTCAACTTCCACTTAAACCCCAACTGACATGAAGGAATATTTGATAGAGGGAAAGATAGAAAGGAAAACAGAGTGTTTGCAAATAAATTGTTTTGGGGCCCATGAGAGTAGGGGGCTTTGAGTCATTAACTTCTTTAGTTTACCAGTAATCCCTCTTCTGGTAATCAGGCAATCCTGAGGAAAAAGGGAGAGCTCTGAAATGCAGAAGATTCTAAAGTGATTACCAACAAAGGAATAGAAAACATTTCACTTGCAGTGTATTAGGATATGTAGCAGTTTATGAAAGTTCAGCTACACAAATTTACAAATATTATTTTCTAACTTTAACTAAGCTAGCCATCAGAAAATATCCAAGTATATTAATAAAATTTTTAGGAAATGATAGTTTGTAGCCAATACTAATAATGAAAGTACAAGTGAAGAACAGGAAATCAGCAGAGCCAACACTTGTACTATTTCTAGTATAAGGCTGTCAGCCACTTAATAAGATGTAAACAATGATGCTGTAATCAGATTTTTAAAATATGGATTTATAACCACTAATCTTAATAAGGAAACATTCTGATTAATAAGACATTTAGGAATTTTAGATAGTTCATCATTTAACATTTTATATTTGAATAGATTCTTATGGCATAAAAAGATTAATATAAAATACCTTAATAAAATAATATTTAATAAAAAATCATTGTGTAATATAGGCATTAAACAGAATTCATGAGATATAATAATTAAAGTAGCCTTATTGCTTTATCCAACTGCCGTTTAAAATATATTCAGTGTCCTGGTTTTCCCCTTATCCTTGGGTGAAGGTGAGAACAGGGATGGACGATCTTATGTAGCTTTAAGTTGATAACACAGACTTGACTTAGTAGTTTAAATCTTCTGATTCAGGTAATAATCAAAATGCCAACTTTGTTGCAATATTAAATATTTTCTTCTTTTCCAAGCTGCAATTTGATGCAAAAGAGGATAGATTGTCTCTTCTTGAGTAAATGATTTTGTTGTTTTGCAAAGTTTTTGAACCCTTACTATTTGGAACATGAAGGTAAAGGAGAGAAAAGAGATGAAAGGGAAAATCCCTACTTGAATTGAATACTGCCATAAAACTGTTTATAATCACCTTTGGAGTGATCACTGTTGGGCTTCATCAATATAACTCTCTTTACTAGACCAGCATACCACCCTTTGCCAGGATCCTTCTTGAATAAGGTTCCTTTCAAAAGGTCCCCAACTAGACACTAGGATTTAGAGGCCTTTGATTTGACTTTGAAAAAGAAGTTGTGAAATATCCATATGTTGTCTTCCTCTGTTGACAAAACAATTTAGTTAATCTTTCTCATCCTTTCATTTTATCTGTTGTGAATCAGCCATCAATTTACTGGGTGTGTCTCCTGCAGAGAATATCTACCAGGGTTTCCATGGTCCTAGTTGTTAGGCAGTAACTAGCAATGAGCAGTGAAATGCATGGCAAGGTCACAAGTGTTCTTTAATTTACTTTAGGGTTTTCTTTAAACTACTTTCATAGTGGATAAGAAAGCAAAGGGTGGTAGTTTCTTTGTAGAAAATAAACAGAAGCAAAGGAGCTCTTGGAAAAAATATGTCAAAGAAAAGGCTTAATGGGACTAACTCTTGACAGGGTCCATTGAGGTTGGTATGAAGCTAGGAATTATGGCTAGCTATGTCTGGGAAGGAAGATTCCTTTTAGTAGTGCAGGCTCACTAAGGTAACTTCTCACCAGCTGCTGACCCCAGTTCCCACATTAACATGGGCTTAACTTGTAAATGAAGCCCCTCTGAATAAGATGGCCATCCTGACATTCTGGAGAGGACCAACTAAGGTCAAAAACTAAGGTAAAAATGTGAAGGAGGAGTTGAACACATGATTGGTGAAGGTTGCTAAAAGAGGACCCCAGTTCAGTAATAAATTTGGAGATAGCATGTCTCCTTTGTAATTCTTTGCTCAGAGATGGCTCACTCATTTTCTCAAGAGTGCTCCTTGTTTGAGCCCTGCTTTGCTTTGTCTTCACTTTCAACTAACTTTCAGTTATAATAAATTTTCTTGCATGGTTTTTGGTGTCTGACTTTAAATTTTCTTTCTTCAGATCCAAGGTTTGGAGTTTCAGCTCCCCACTCTTCTTTGACACCAGTGGCTCTTGAGTCAGAGCTGAAGTGAAGAGCAGAGGAGGCATTCCTGCCTCTGTTCTCCCAGGGGTACACATGGTGGGGATCATGCTCTCTGAGCACCAAATTTGTTACAAGTTTTCCTCACAAAGTCTTCTTAAGTTTCAGAAACTTTTTTTCCCTGGATGTGGTTGGTAAATTTGAAATTTTAGCATGATGGTCCTTCTCATAGCTCCTCACTTTTCTGTGTAATTTTTTTTTATGTTTTTTGCTATCAGAATTATTTTATGATAAAAAATAAAATATGCTAAATGTACTGATTTTATCCTTCTCCCATGGGAGCAAAAGACATTTCTGTGGTTTAAATTCATCATGCACTGTTTTTCTATCCAGCTTGTGTGCCTTAGTCATCAACTAATACTCTCAAATGAAGGCTCAATTGCATAATAATTTGGCAAAGAGCTTTTAAGATTTCAAATTTGAAATCTGATAGGCTTTAAAAGAAAGCTGAAAGGGTAAATCAATTGCTGTCAATTAGGCACAGGTTTCAAAGGAACAGGGATGAGGTCAATGTAATTTAAAGCAATTTAGCTTGAAGTGATTTGCCTTTTTTATAACATTTATGTCTCACTTAATTTTTCTGGCTATCCATTCAGAACTGCAAGTTCAGCCTTTTTATTACAAGCTACTGATTGATGATCAATTAACATTTCTGTTAGGTATCAGAAGAAGTAATTCCATTGGTTTAATTCATTGATATTACTTTAACTTTCTGAAAAAAACATTTACATGCCATGAAAGTGTCTGCATCTCTCAGACCACCAATTTTCAAATACTTTTGCCAGTGTCCACGGCTTCTGTTGTTCTGATTGTCTCTTCATTACTCTGAGAAACACTGCTGCAGTTATTTAGAGACCAAACAACAGCTGAACTTGTTCTATTAGACTCACTAAGTGACAGGATAGTGAATATATCTACTGCTTATTATAGATTTTAAAAATGATTGATTAAGGGAAATCCTTTTTTTAAAACCAGAAACATCACAAAGGTTATGTTAGATTTTGCAAAGGAAACATCTTTGTTTTCTAGCAAAAAACCATTTTGCCTCTAAGTTTTAAAGTAATGCCTCCACATCATAATGAAGAAATAGAGAGGGAATCAAATTATATGTTGTTAAAGTTATTTAATTTAAACTCAAAGACTTCACAGAATTTGTAAAAAAAAAAAAAAAAGAAAGAAATCTTTAAGAAAATTGGTCCACATGAAAGTCTGACTTTGGCTCAAATGTGTGTGAATCAAATTAGGTTTGGAGTTCAGAAACTTGAACTTTTTTCCCTGGATGTTGATGGTAAATTTGAAATTTTAGCATGCATGATGGTCATTCTCATAGCTTCTCACTTGGCTGTCTAATATTTTTTATGTTTTTGTGCAATCATATTGATCAGCTTCACCAGGAAGTTTCAATTAATTTGTATTTTCTTATGTAGTTGAATTTACCTTGGACTGGGGAAGATATCAACTTACCAAACAAGCATATTTGTTTATTAGTTTTGTGACTTTAAAAAAAAAATGTTAGGTTTACAAAAGCTGGTAAGTACTTGCTTAAGTCTCTAAATATTCAAAATAATTTACAATTTTAGTTTTGTTTATTTATTTTACGACAACCCTCTAATCATAAAACATTGAAGATTTGGAGTACTAATCTTGTACATACACTAAAATCTTTAAATATAGGATAAATACTCAAAGGACAAGAAAGTACAATACTAAAGAATGAACACTACTTAGGTGTTAACAAAATCACCCAGAATTAACTTTAAGAGAGAGAAAATATAGTCCTTGACTGGACTTCTGTGAGTTGCATGTAGCTGTTTTGATTGAAATAGAATGTTTCAGGAAATAAAATTTGGCCAAAGATAACAAAAATAATAGCTTTTCCAGAGCTTTGGAATGGAGAAGACAACCAACCTACATTCAAGAGGTACTGTGTAAAAAGTTAATCAAAATCAAAAGACCTAGAAAGGAATTTCTTTAAAGATGTAGAAAGACCAGAAATCTAAAATATTTCAAACCTTTATGAGTCAGCACAACTAGAAGCTACCTACTGCCAAAGCTGCTGGCAGGTGAAGCGGCTGAGTTCAGCTGTAGTGTGAAAATACCATGATAGAAGTTTCTGTAGACAAAGTTTGTAACTAGACCAGTTATCTATTTTTAAAATAATTTAGAGAAAGTCCAACATTTTAGACTATAATTCGTTAGTCTTACTTTAAATTATAACTTCTTTAAAATAGCTTACAAACCAATCTACAAGAAATATTATTTGGTAAGGAGGAGTTTTACTTCTAAAACTAATCATCTTAAGGAACCAGGTAAACAAGCTTATTAAACAGAATTACCATTTATAGCTGTTTCCTTTCTAAAAACACCAAATATTATATGGTAGCAACTACCCAGAACTGCATAGAAGAGATATAAGGAATTTAATGAGGTTATGAAATCTGAAATTTAGATTCAGTCAGGAATAAACATTAAGATTTCATTGACTTATAGGAAAATTTTAAAAATCTTTGCTTAGATGTTATCATTGTTATAACAATCAGGAAAGCCTGAAGCACATTAGACTTTTTTTTTTGGGGGGGGGATAGTTGTAGATAGATAGAATGCCCTGTAATATGCTGTCTTTAAGTCCTTTGGGTATAAACTGAGGAGTGTGATGGCTAGGTCAAATGGTGGTTCCATTCCAAGTTTTCCAAGGAATCTCCATATGTTTTCCAGATTGGTTGCACCAATTTTCAGTCCCACCAGCAATGTATGAGTGTGCCTTTTCTTGCACATCCTCGCCAACACTAATTGTTGTTTGTATTCTTAATAGCTGCCATTCTTACTGGAGGGAGATGAAATTTTAGAGTAGTTTTGATTACATTTCTCTAATTACTAGAGATGTTGAACAGTTTTTCACATATTTGTTGATTGATTGTATATCATCATCTGAGAAGTATCTGCTAAGTTCCTTGGCCCATTTATTGATTGGGGTTATTTGGTTCTTTTGGTGTTAAGATTTTTTAATTCTTTATATATCCTAGAGATTAGTTCTCTATCTGATGTGTGTGTGTGGTAAAAATTTGTTCCCATTCTGTAGGCTTTCTATTTACCTCACTGATTGTTTCCTTTGCTAGTAAGAAGCTTTTTTAGTTTGAATCCATCCCACTGTTGATTCCTGGTTTTATTTTTTGAGCTATAGGAGTCTTATTGAGGAAGTAGGGGCCTAACCCAACATGATGAAGATTTGGGCCTATTTTTTTTTTTCTATTAGGTGCAGGATCTCTTGTTTAATTCCTACGTTCTTGATACATTTTGAGTTGGGTTTTGTGCATGGTGAGAGATAGGGGCTTAATTTTATTTTTCTGCATATAAATTTCCAGTTTAACAGCACCATTTGTTGCAGAGGCTATTTTTTCTCCATTATATGTTTTGTTACCTTTGTCTACTATGAGATAACTGTATTTATGTGGGTTTGTCTCTGTGTCTTCTATTCTGTACCACTGGTCTACAAGTCTATTCTGGTGCCAATACCATGCCTTTTCTGTTACTATTACTCTGTAGTATAGTTTGAGATCTGATTTGTGATGCTACCTGCTTCAATCTTCTTTCTAAGAATTGCTTTAGCTATTCTGGGTCTCTTATTTTTCCAGATGAATTTCATGACTGCTTTTTCTACTTCTGTGAGTTTTGTCATTGGGATTTTGATTGTAATTGGATTAAATCTTATAGTGCTTTTGGTAATATGTCATTTCGACAATATTAATTCTGCCTATCTAAGAACAAGGGAGATCTTTCCATCTTCTAATGTCTTCTTTAAGATAGAAAACTTCAGACCAATATCTTTAATAAACATAGATGTAAAAGTTCTCATTAAAATAAATTGAATACAAAAAAAAAAACATATCAGAAAGACAGTGCACCACAATCAAGTGGGGTTCTTCCCAGTGATGCAAGGTTGATTCAACATATGGAAATCAGTAAATGTGATTCATCACATCAATAGATTTAAAGATTACAATTATATGATCACCTCAATAGATGCAGAAAAAGCATTCCACAAAACACAGTATCCCTTTACGTTCAAAACACTAGAAAAACTAGGGATAACAGGAACATAGCTCAACATTGTAAAAGCTATCTATGCTGAGCCCAAAGCCAACATTATTCTAAATGAAGAAAAATTGAAAGCATTCCTTCTAAAAACTTGAACATGACAGGGATGCCCTTTTTCACCACTTCTATTTAACATAGTTCTTGAAACTCTAACCAGAGCAATTAGAGACAAGAAAGAATTTGAAGGGATACAAATAAGAAAAAAAGAAGTCAAACTATAACTATTTGTCGACGATATGATTCCATACCTAAAAGATCCAAAAAATTTCAAAAAATAGAAAACTTCTAGAACTAATAAATGAATTCAGCAAAATAGCAAGATATAAAATTGACACCCATAAATCAAAGGCATTTCTGTACATCAGTGACAAATCCTCTGAAAGGGAAACAAGGAAAACTACCCAATTTACAATAGCCTAAAAAAATGGGAATCAACAACAAAAGAGGTGAAAGACCTCTACAATGAAAACTACAGAATGCTAAAGAAAGAAAATTCACCGTTTAAGGGAGGTTGAGTAAGGGACGGAGGAGAGCAGAAGCCTTATATTCATTATAGCTTAAAAACAATTTTCTACTCTTCTCTAAATATCTGTTCCTAAATTCTTAATTTAAAATTTTTGTTTTGTTTTTGTTTTGATATCACCTGCCTGCGTAAGATCATAAGCCTCCAGATGTTTAAGTGCCTCATCTGTAAAACTGGATGATAATTAAATTCCCCACGTTCATGATGCTTTATATTCTCTTTCTGCTTAAAGCATACAATCTACAGTTCTCTATCCTCCATTTCATTCTATAAAAATGGCACAATACTTTTCACAAATTTCTGTTCTTGCCAATCTGTATTCTTCTTTTTTTTATTAGTTGCTCAAAACATTACAATGATCTTGACATATCATATATCATACATTTGATTCAAATGGTGTATGAATTCTTATTTTTCCACATGTACAGATTGCAGGATCACATTGGTTATACAGCCACATTTATACATACTGCCGTACTAGTGTTTGTTGTATTCTGCTGCCCTTCCTATCCCCTTCCTATCCCCCTCTCCCCTCCTCTTCCCTCCCCTCCCCTCCCATCACCTCTCTCTACCCCATCTACTGAAACACATTTCTCTCTCTTTTTTTTCTTCCCCCTCACACCATCTTATATGTAATTTTATATAACAATGAGGGTCTCTTTCCATCTTCGATGCAATTCCCCTTTTCCCTCCCATTCCCTCCCACCTCTTGTCCCTGTTTAATGGTAATCTTCTATTCATGCTTTTCCTCCTGTTCTGTTTTGAGTCGCCCCCCTTATATCAAAGAAGACATTCAACATTTGTTTTTTTTAGGAATTGGATAATTTCACTTAGCATAATCTGCTCTAATGCCATCCATTTCCCTGCAAATGCCATGATTTTGTTATTTTTTAGTGCTGAATAATATTCCATTGTGTATAAATGCCACATTTTTTTTTTATCCATTCATCTATTGAAGGGCATCTAGGTTGGTTCCACAGTCTAGCTATTGTGAATTGTGCTTCTATGAACATTGATGTAGCTGTATCCCTATAGTATGCTCTTTTTAGGTCTTTTGGGAATAGTCCAAGAAGGGGAATAGCTGGGTCGAATGGTGGTTCCATCCCAGCTTTCCAAGGAATCTCCATACTGCTTTCCAAATTGGCTGCACCAATTTGCAGTCCCACCAGCAATATGCAAGTGTACCCTTTTCCCCACATCCTCGCCAGCACTTGTTATTGTTTGACTTCATAATGGCTGCCATTCTTACTGGAGTGAGATGGTATCTTAGAGTGGTTTTAATTTGCATTTCTCTGATTCCTAGAGATGGTGAGCATTTTTTCGTGCATTTGTTGATTGATTGTATATCGTCCTCTGACAAGTGTCTGTTCAGATCCTTGGCCCATTTGTTGATTGGGTTATTTGTCTTCTTGTTGTTTAATTTTTTATGATTGCTTTTTCCTACCACCAACTTCTGGTAAATTATCTCTTTCAGCTTATAGATAACACTCTGACATTATCTGACTTTAGGGTTTTTTTTATATTTTTTGTTGCAGATGAACAGAATACTTTTACTTTTTTTTTTTTCAAACCCAGTGCCTCACACGTGCTAGGCAAGCACTCTACCACTGAGCCATACTTATAGGTGTCATCTAACTATGCTAATATAGATTGCCATATAGTTTATTCAAAAAGTTCTTGTGATTTTGTGCTATTTTGAATAACCTTGTCTATGCTTCACTTCATTTATTTGGAAATATATCCCAGGACAAATTCTTGGAAGTGTAAATATTGAGAAAAAAATAGTACATATCTATAAATCTGAATAATTAAAGAAGTTTGAAAATTGGAAGATTTCTTAAATGAGAGTTAGAAGTATACTGTGTACCCAGATTGCTCTCCTAACTTTTAAGGAGGAAGGTGGTCTTACTTTTTGATTCAGTGAGTAGAGAACCATATCCATACCAAAAAAATGGTACATACTTTTCTGCATTAGTTGAATTATCAGATGAAGGATCTCCAGAGAATGAGATAAGAAATTCCTGACAAGCTCACACAGTTAATCACCTAAACCCTAAAATCCAGAAAGCAACCCTTGGAAGAAGTAAAAACGTAAATACCTTTGGTCTTCATTTTTTCTTATTCTTCATTGTCTCCCTGGATAAGACCCTAGACTGTAAGGATTCTGGCTATGAAAATGTACAGGACAGCATTCCTCTGGTGAGCAAATTCCCCGGGGATAACAGGTGCCCTGTATTCCACACTTGGAATATTCTGCAGTTTCTACCAGGAACTGGTAAGTTAACTAATACATGTGTAATGCCTAGCTGCTGTGGCAATGCCCTGCATGAGGAGGCTCTGTGCTAGAGTCTTTTCAGCCTCACCATTGTTCTCAGGCACTCAGCTCCTTGGAATAAAGTAACTCTCTTGTCAGACAACTACAGTGTTTCACCTAGCTCTGCTGTGCCTGAACCTGTCCATATAATAGCAACTTTAAACAATGGACTTTCTTGAGAGCTACACAAAGCTCCTAACATTGCACACCACAACTATAGTATGTAGCTGAGGAATAAGATGCATAATGTTGCTAACTCTGTAACCTGCCTAATGACACAATGAATAATAATGTACTACCGATGCCAGTGACCTAATGAAACTTATTGATATAAATAAAGCTGGCAGTGTAGACAAGGGGATTTCTGCCATTCTGCCATCTTGTTATTCTGCCACTTTGCCTCTGCACCTTTATTTCTGTCTCCTTTTGATTTTCTTACACTAGACAGGTTAGAAACTATTGTTAACTAGAGATTTCAGTCAAGAATTAAAAACAAAACCTACCATTCTCCATTTTCTACTGAGGGTTTCTTTTCTGCAGTAGACTAGAGCTATTGGATAGGCTGAGAGTTCAGAGAAATTTAACTTTGAATGAAATTCACTACTTTCACTATTACACTATACTTACTAATTTGAGACATATTTCATTACAAAAGTGGCTAGATGACCTTAATCCTAGGAGTATAATCCCCTCCAAGTTCTGAGGCTTACTCGAGTTCTTTTTCTATGGAGAAGAAGTACTAGCCCTACAGACTGACTTACAGAGATAGGCATGGGAAAAGAATTAAGCTGCTTTTTAATATTCCTGTGAGTCCTTCTCATTAAAACCAAAGATACAAACGTGTTGAAAACAATAATAGGTTTAAGACTGGAGGATATTTCTTCATTTTTCCAGGTGACAAGCAACTTTTCTAGACTTTTCTCTAGGTCTAATTAGGAGTGGACCTCTACTCTCACTCCATTACCCAAACTCTCACCTCTGTCAGATGATTGAAATTACATTTCTAGTCAGTATGGTAGAAATAAAGGCTTGGAGTTAAAATTAAATTTAATGAAAATAAAAATTAATTTTTGAAAGTCCTGATTTATGTACTCCATTTTTCCTGATTTATAGGAATAAATGTTTTGTTATATTTAGTGCTAATAGTGTCAAAATATTATTAGATATTTGTTAGGACAAGATTTCAATGAGTCTCTCACATTTCTACGTGTCTTATGAGCAGAAATATTGACTGCTTTCTTCTAAGCTAGCTTTTCTCTAAGATTTGAATATGGCTTAATTGTTTCCTTACCCAAAATTTTATGTCATAAAGTCTTGGTCCCCACAGTGATACTACTTAGAAGAAGCAGAACATTTTAAAATTGGGTCCTGGTGTAAATTCCTTTGGTCATTGGGGACAGGCTCTCTGAAGGCAACTCTCCTACAGGCCCATGAATTCTTAGTAGAAGATTGTTGTGAAAGAAGCAATCCTAGCTGCACCAGCCCTTTCTGCTTCCTGACTTTAGGTGTAATCTTCTTGGTCTCACAAGTATTCCACTATTGCTATCTATTATGAGGTATTTGAATACATAGAATATATAAGCTAAATAGACCACTTTCTTTCTTAAGTGGCCCAAATGACCAAAGCCATATTCAAGAATATTTATAAAGTAAACAGCCTTAGAGGACAGACATAGTGTTTCACAACCAGCAAAGGATAGATATATCTCAGGAGCATGATTAATAAAAATTAACAACTTTGTCTAGGGCAAGAGTTAGCAAGCTTGCTGCCCATTATATGAGATTGAGTTTTCTGAACTTGGGTTCCCTGTTATGTAATCAGTCTTACTGCGTGCAGATAATATTTGGCTCTCTTCACTTCTCTTATGGGATTTGGGGTCAGAAAACCAACACAAATGCTGATATTCTGACTATTGTCATTCTTTAACTAAAGAATTTCATGCCTTCTTTGAATATACATGAATGGAAGCTGACAGTCTTCGAGTTTGTAATAATATTAAATCATAATGGTTGGCAATATTAAAATCATTTCACATCTATCACACATCTCCTATTTAAAAAAAAAAAAGTGTTGGTAAGGTTGTAGAAACTGGAATTCCCGTGTACCATTGGAAGGAATGTAAAATGGTGCAGCTGCTATTTGAAATGGTATGGTTATTCTTCAAAAAATTGAAGATAAAATTATGATATAATCTATTAATTCCAATTCTAAATCAAACTGAAAAGAAATGAAATCAAGGTGTTGAGATATTTGTACACCTTTGTTCACAGCAACATTATTCATAATGGCCACAAGGTGGAAGCAGTGTACATGAAAGGATAAACAAAATGAATAATGGATAAACAAAATGGATAAACAGAATGAATGGATAAACAAAAACTGGTATAAACAATAGGATGTATTATTCAACCTTAAAAAGAAAAAAATTCTGACACATATTAGTGAACCTTAAGGACATTATGCTAAACAAAATAAATCAGTTATAAAAAGACATTGTATGATTCTAAGGTACCAAAAAGAGTCAAATTCATAGATGCAAAAAGTACAATGATGGCTGTCAGGGAGTGGAGAAGAGGTGACTGAAGAGTTGTTTGTTTAATGGGTACAGAGTTGTAGATTTGTGCCACAGCAAGGTGAATATAATTTAACACTGTTAAGTTTTATACTTAAAAATGGCTAAGATGGTAAATTTAAGGTTACATATATTTTACCACAAATTAAAAAGCATTACAATATCACATATGGATTTTTATTTCAGCCTTGCTACATAGATAACACATGTGCTTAATACAATTATTAAAGGGTACTTTATATATAATTTATACCTACTGAATATCTATTAAGAAATTAAAATATTATGTATGCAGTGGCTGAGTTAATTACTCACTCATGTTAACCTTATCCAATGTTATTTCTCATAATTCTCTAACATTAGATTTCCATTTTGGCAAGTACCTTCCAGATTTTCTGACCACTTGAGGACTATTCTTTCTCTAGATGGTTGCTGTCCCCTTGTCTTCACTTAACTGAACTGTGCACATTTAGGAAGACTCATTTAAGTCCTTCATTCTTCATTGAAATTTCACAAAACAACACTTACCTTTAAACATTTTTTTTCAGAAGCACCATGTGCTGCAAAGTTAATATTATTTATAATCTTAATCCAGGATTACCCTTACTCTGTAATATTAATTACAATCAGAAACACAGAATTTTTATGATACACCAAGAGCAAAACCCCTTACATTTCTTTTTGTTGTAAAAATACATCAACTTTGTAGTCTTTAGTTGTGGTGAAATATCTCAAAGGGTAATGATGTTTATGTTTTTCTGTAATATTCAACTATTTTAGAAGATAGGTTGATATTGTGCAAGGAGAATAAGATTGAAATAAAAGAATGCTTTTAATGTTCTTAAAATGGAATCTGATAAAAGCAATGAACTTAGTGATTTTATCCAGGACAAAAAATACTTAGTAGAGTATGTTTTATCTTTGCTTTGAAGATTAAATTTTTAGAAATAATCCAGTGTGGACATCATATCAGATCTGAATGCTAATCTAAATGCTATTTTGTTGAAATCAAGAAGCAAATGTCAGAATGATTCTTAATCTATCTCTGCACTTTGAATTCAGGCCTATTTCACAGGAGTTCTCAATATCTGTACTCTTGCAAGCACTTTCACGTATTTTATCTTCACAAACTTGATCTTTATCATAACACTGTGAAATGGGTTTTTGTAATGTTAAAGAAATGTGATATCTGGATTATTTAAATAATTGTCTCATTTACTTTTTTGCTCCAAGACTCTTACCCTAAGGTAAGCATGTTTCCTTCTGGTTCTGTTACCTAACCTGCTCCTTACTGCCTATGTAGATTTGTTCCTTCCTGTTCTGAATTTCTCCTCATCTCCCCACAATTCAGGGACTTCATTGTCCACTTAATATTTTCATTTTTCTTCTAATTCAATTTAAATCCACCATCTCCTTGAAGTTTGCCTTGAAGACTGTCATTGCTGATGAAGTTAACAATATTTTTCTGTCAAATTTCACTTGAGAGTAATAACTACATAATATTTGGGAGGGGTGGGGCTGGAATGGAACACAGTGGTGCTTTACCACTGAGCTACATCCCCAGTCCTTTTTATTATCTATTTTGCAATAGGGTCTCAATAATTTCCTTAGGGTCTCACTAAATTGTTGAGGCTGGTCTTGAACTTTCTATCCCCCTACCTCAGCTTCTGGAGTTGCTGGTATTACAGGCATGAACAAATGTACCTGGCTCAAGTTACATAGTATTTTGGTTATTCTCCATTTTCCAGATGTTTACTTCATATCTCCAAAAATAAAATGTAAATTTTTCAAGAGAAATAGTAATGGGTTACAACTTTCTTGTTCTGTTAACATTGTGAATGTCTTGTATTGTAGGCTGAGTGCATATTTCTTAATACACCCTTCTCAGCCATCTCCTTGACAAAATTCTATCCTGGAAAAATTATTAAACTATTTATTTTCTAATTCTCAAAAAAAGGCACATAATTATGGAAGTGAACTCAACATACAAGTTGGATTCATTAGTATGTTAGGATTTATTTATCTCAGGTTAAGATGGATGCTATGATGAACAGGTCATCATCAATATCGAGGTGAAAGATTAGAGTATAAAATGGTCTTTGGTGAGTCACTATCATGCATGCCTATAATCCCAGGCAAGCCTCAGAAATTCAGTAAGACTCTGTCTCAAAGTGAAAAATTAAAAGGGCAGGGGATTTAGTTCAGGAGTCATGAGTAAAACACCCTTGGGTTCAAAAAGAAAAAGAAAAAAAACTCTTTGGCCATGATCATTATCTTGCAATAATAATAATATGTATGCAACCAATTGTGTATAATGTTATAAAGACATTATGTAAATTAATTTAAGAAGAAACACTTAAATGAATTTATGTTAAATGAATAGATAAATCATTAAAAACACATAGGGAATAGGTAGGCTCACAGGTCTTTTTCTTAAACTTATATTAAATGATAACTAAAATAATTATTTTAAGCTAAATATTTTAGAGGTACATCATAAAAGTTGCTAAAAATTTTGACCTTCTAAATGCAAACATTTTACTGAAGCTGGTAGGGCAAAATGACACACATTATCATTTTCTTCCTCACTTTGGTTGGAGGTAAGAATGTGCAATGTTTTGAGAAAAAGGAAATGGATAGAAGCATAGACTGACTAACCAGTCTCTAACCATCTGAGGGTTTAGCCACAGAGACAATTATAAACATGGAAAAACAGTTCCAAATTGAGAATATGAATTTATGTGGAATTTTTCATTGGAGTTTTCTAATTCACAGTGGAATTGTCTGTTTTGATGGATGTCAAGCTTTTTTTTCTACATTAGTCCAGGCTAAGAGAGAAATATGATATGTCTACACATCCCTAGGAACAAACAGAGACAAAACACACAACTGAGGTTGTTATTAGTTGCCACAAAGATGTAGTTGAGCCTCACCTTTTATTAATGAGAACCTAAAGCTCACGTCTAGGTTCTAGAAGGCAGGTACAATTTTTATCTGGGAAAACCATTTTATAATTTTTCTGTTATTAAATGGAGGAGAAAAGATGTTACCTCAAAGATGTATACTATAAAGAAAGGAACCTGGAAGTGATAATAACTTTTAAACCAGAGAAATTAGCCAATGTCAGGACTACTTAGTGATAGGTGAGTAATAATTATCAATATATAATATTAATATGACTTTGGAGGAAATAATATAAATAAATGAATTGAGAGCAAAAAAGGAGACTTAAGTTATTAAAAGAATGAATGTGAATAAAAGCTAAGCAAGATAGAGTTGGGAAAAAGAAAAAAAATGGTTTATCAGTTAAGGGGAATTTAGTTGGAAATACTGGAACAAATATCCTATTAAATGAAAAAAAAAAACTAAAAAAAATGTGGAAAAAGTCTTTGGTACATCTTTGAAGCAAGAAAACAATCAGTGAAATCGAGGATCTTCACTGGAGTACTCAATTGATAAATAAAGTAAGACACAAAGTTTATAGTCAAATCTGAGAGGATTGCTAGTAAAATATGGGGCATTATAATGGTAACATGAAGATTTCTGTGGAATGTGCTGAATGATCAGATTTATGGTCATGGATTTTTAGCTGATAATCTTATGAGGGTCATGGAACAGTGTTGAGAAGAAGAGGTGACTTTTAGAATAGCTAGCTGGTTCAGAGCAAATTAAATAAAAAAATTATAGTTGACAACAGGGAAGGTGTCAGCAGGACAGTAGGCAGTCGCAGAAAGATTTTCTTAAAAGGGTTACTGAAGATTAACTCAATGTTATTTGCATCTGCAACTGTGAGAATTCTTTTGAGGTTTAGAGAGTCAAGAGAAGTAAAAAATTGGAGTGAAAACTTTGCCAATATTTTCGTGAATACTTATGAATGTCTTCCTGGGCTGGAAATGGTGTTGGGAGCATTTAAACACAAAAATTATATCCGTTAGAAATGTTTAAGTTAGCAGCATGATATCAAAATATTCCGTCTTCTTTGACTTGGAAACATAAATGCTTTAGGATCATGCTGGGCATCACTGTTGAGATCTTTGTGCAATGGTGGTTAGTTCACAGTTCAGCTAGCTGTACAGAATTATGAAAGCATATTTCAAAAATTTAAATGAAATGGTGCATTACTTCCTATGTAGATCATCAGATCTGATTTCTCTGGTAAATATAAGTAAGGAACATTTGCAAAATAACAGAGTAAAATTTCCTGTGGAGACAGATGCTTTTTATATTTATAAAGCATGAGTTCCTTTTTTTCTTTTTAATGTTCTGGGAAACTGGAAACTGATATGATTTTTCATATCAAATTTAGTTTAACATATGGCAAAAAGCTCACTCAGACTGTCTCCAAACTTTGCTGTTAACAGTTTCCAGCCTACACAGGAAACGAAGCTGTACTTCTGACGCATTCCTGTTATATGGGAAGACCACAGAGAACAGCCTAAAGTTAAACCACAAAAATCATGTTTATACAAAGTGCAGCATTTAATTTAAACCACAGTAGCATAGGAAGGTTCCGTTGATGATTCAATTTCATTTTTAAGTTGTACTAGCAAAATATTTCAAATGCATTTCAATAACCAAGTAGCTGTTAAGTCTATACTTCAGCTTTTAGACAGGTAGATCAGCAAATAGTGAATTCTGAATCTTTATATTACCTTTTCTGAGGGGCTTTGATTTAGTAATCAGCTTGCATATATAAGTATTCTTCTGGGTTCTCATATATTACAAAATGAAACAATGAAATACTTTATCTTTGGACAATTGAAGGAGAGAGGTTGCCACTGTGCAAAATAATTTTGTGTTATATTACTTCTATTCTATTAAGTACATATAAAATTTATATATATGCACATACATGTATATACACACATGTATAAACATGCATATATGAATAATTCTATATGTGTATTTATATGTAAATATAAATATATTTATATGTATAAATATATAAATATATTTACTATATATATATATATAATATATAGATATATATTTATTTATGTTTATTGTTTATTTATGTATTTATTGTTTTCATCGGCTTTTCCTCTGCTATATTTCTAGCATTCTTCCCCTCTTTTCCCTAATGTGCTAATTTTTTTTTTAATTTAATACATCCCTTAGAACAAGAAATCAATGTAAGAAATGTGGCTAAATTGTGGTAAAAAATAGTTATTTAAGGCTTTCTGTGTGGGCCATGAATATATCAAAGCAGTGACAGTAAAAATAGTGCAGAACTTTTCTTGGTCAAATTTTGTAATCTCTTTGAACCTCAGTTTCCTCATCTGTAAAATCCCTCACAGAATTTCTGTTACAGTCAAATAAGTTAATGTATACAAACATCTCATAGAATTATTGTGAAAATTAAATAAGAACAGCATGTGACACATTGCTAGGCACAAAGTAAGTTCCCTTGGTCTCCTTCTCTCTCTTCTCAAAAAGCCTTTCTTGGCTTTTTTTTTCCCTTGTTCTTGGCTACAGTCTATATAGTTTTACAGGGAAAAAAGAGATTACAGATAGTCAAAATATTACTAGTATTTATCTCTTCTCTAGTGAACTTCTAGATGTTATTAATGTTTTGAAATTTGAAGAAATTCAATGCATATGATTTAACATCAAATTATTATAGATAAAATATTAAGAAATTCAGTTAAGCAACACTTTTTTGAGAATGTAAATAATAATAATTAGACAAGGTTAATCATTCTTAATAAGGACTTTTAAAATTAATGCTTTACACTCTTGTTATAAAAAGTAATGGAAACTCATTAAAGAAAATTGTGAAATTCAGAAAATTAGAAAAAAAAATCAACTTTCAACATTCAAAGATGAATCATTTCATTATTTTTATGTATAGTTTCTGAAACAAAATTTTGACACTATGTAAAATATTATATTTTATACATATTTCATAATTATAAAACCAAAGTATCCCTAAGCATACATTTAAAATCTACATACTTATTGTATTGAGTGGACATAATTTATTCCTTCAGTTGGATATTCAATTTGTTTCCATTTTCTTTCCATCACAATTAATACTTTTTCTGTATTTAATACTCTTTGCTTATGATAGATGCCTAGAAGTGGGGTTACAATAGTGTTCCAGAGTACAAAGGTTTTTGCCAAGTGGAAATATAGCAATTTTAGAATCAAGATTTGACTCCAAAGGGTTGCTAGCCAAGCATTTCTGGCATTTTTCCTGTTTACTCCAGATGAATGTCTGGAGCCTTTGTTTTGCTATGGATGGAGAATCTCATGTGGATATTCCCTTTACTAATGCCAACTGCAATAAGCACTTCAATGTTTTGATAATACTCTTTGAAATCTTGATTTTTTAATGTCTACCAAATTTCTAATTTCTCGTGAGACCTTTATTATTATTGCAACATTATTGACATTTTATAAAAATGTGGCATGGCAGCACAGTGTAAACTCAGCAGGAGAACTGAAGAGAGATGCCCTTCCTTTGTTCTGCCAGGACCTACTCTGCTCACTGGTGCCAAAGCTGAGAGTAAGATCCTCAAGCCCTGCTTAATACTGGTTTATAAAGAAAAGGTTAACACACCCACTTATCTTAGAAAACAGAAGGCCCAATCTCAATCAACCAGTTATCTGTGTAATTGAAATTATACCTCCCTTGAAAGCATACAATCTTTAGAATGACCACCAGTTCATTGAGATCCTTGACTGAAATATGAGTGAATACTCCCCATTCCACAAAATTTTTCCAGTCACCTTGTTTTAAAGCTGCAGTTACCACCTAAATCCAACCTCATAATAGACCTGAACCCAGAATCACCTATTGCAGTCTTTTCCAAATTTTGACCTACAGAAACTATGAGCAACCACAGATCAGTGGGAAAAAAGTACACACACACACACACACACACAGACATGAATGGATTCACTTATGGACTGCTTTGTTCCACTGGTCTATATATTTTTATAACAAAACCAGATTGCTTTAGTTACTGTAACTTTATAATATCTTTTAAAATTAGGAAGTGTGATGTCCTCGCTTTGTTCTCTCTCAAGATTATTTGAGCTATTTTGAATCATTTGTGTTTACATATGAATTTAAAATTTTTTATTTCTATAAAAATTTATTGAAATTTTGATAGATATTGTATTGAGGATCTGTAGATTAATTGGGTAGTATAGACAGTTTAACAATAGCCTCTAAATCAATACATGGGAAACCCCTCTATTTATTTTGGTGTCTTTAATTTTTGACAATATTTTGCAGTCTTCTGTGTATCGTCTTTCACTTTCTTGATTAAGCATTTTATTCTTTATGCTATTATATGTAAGATTTTTTTTTATTTTGTGATGTGTTGTTATTAGTACATAAAACAATTGATGTTTGTATGTTGATTTAGTATCCTGCAACCTCATTAAATTTAATGGGACTTCATTTTTACTTTTGTTTCTGTTTTTTGTTTGATTTTTAAGGATTTTCTACAAATGAGATTACATCACCTACAAATAGGAATCACTTTATTCTTTTCTCTCCAATTTATATTTCTTTTTCTTGTCTAACTATGTTGAAGAGAAATGGTGAGAGTGGATACCTTTCCCTTGTCACTTATTTTAGAGAGAAATCTTCAGTTTTTAAACATGGAGAGTGATGTTAGCTATGGGCTTTCTAAATAAGGCACTTATTATGATGAGATAATTTCCTTCTATTTTAAACTTTTGTTAAGTGTTTTTACCATGAACATATGATGAATTTTTTCAAATGCTTTTGCTACATCTAGATGGTACACTTTCTTTCGTCAGTGTGATGCCTCACATCAATTGATTTTTCTTTGTTGAACTATCCTTTCATTCTAAGAATTCCTTCCACTTGGTCATGGTTTATGACCTTTTAATGCATTGTTATATTGGTTTGAAGGTATTATTTTTAAGAATTTTAATATTTATGTTCATTGGAGATTGACATCAATTGATTCTTCTTTAAATATTTGGTAGAATTAATTATTAATCAGTAAATCTGTCTTACCCTGAGGGTTTTATTTTTTTTTGAAGGCATTTGATTACAGACTCTGTCTCTTTCCCAGTTATAAGTCCTTTCAAAATTTCTATTTTTTTTATCACTTAATCTTGGTAGATAGAAGAGCTTAGGATCTTATTTATTTCTAGGTATCCAATTTGTTAGTGTAAAGTTTTACATAGTAGTCAAATAATATCATTTTTCAGTTCTAATTTTATTTATCTGAGTATTCTCTCTCTCTCTCTCTCTCTCTCTCTCTCTCTCTCTCTGGTGGTGCTGGGGATCAAATCTAAGTCCTTAGGTGTGTAAAGTAAGCACTTGTGAGAACCTACTAAAGACCTAAGGCCACTTATATTTCGGAGCTTCAAATTTCATTTACTTGCAAGCAGGTAATCTGCCAGAATGAAGTTTTATTTTTTTAAAAAAAGCCTTATTATTATTCACATTTGTATATGCCATGAATCAAGTCATGCCCTTAAACAACTCTTCCAGCATTGAGTTAATCTTTTAAAATCATTTAATGACCTCTTAGTTGCATTAGAAACACTGATTTAGATAGTGCAAAGCACAAAGAATGAGACACACAAATCTTTCTTATAATGAGAATTCCCTCTCATATGGTAGGAAAGATATATACACAAACAACCACATTGTGAGGTAAGTGTGACACAAAATATAACACAGAGAATAACTAGAATTGAATAAATGTTAATTCTCCAATAAACTGATAACACAAAATAATTCCATTTGAAATTGTCTGAAGACCACACTGTTCCCACATGATTCAGATTTAGTCCATAAAGTAGCCATAATGCTTGCCCCTTTGCTGAAAGGATATCCCTTAGGCAGACTTGCTTAGTCATAGATTAGAAAGGTTTGGGAATTACCAGAGTAGACATTTCACAGCAGGGCAGGACTGACATGAGCTGACTAAAAAAGGTGAGCTAACCCAAATAGATTGCCTAGCTTGAACATTTGCCTAAGAAACCACAAGAGGATGAAGCAGTCATCAGTAAGAATTGAAACTGAATTCTGATACAGAGTAATCACACTGGGACATGAACCATAAACAAGAAGCACTTTTGAGAGAGAAGGAATACAAATACACACACAGATGGCAGGCATTATGGTCATGTTAAAGTACTAAGGAAAGATCAAGATCAGCAATTCTCATTTCCATGGGTCTAAGAGCTGCCTTGGACTCAACATCTTCTGGTCCTGTGATACCTGAATGTTCAGCATTCTGGAGTCCCACGCTCCTATTACTTGAGGTAATTTGTGTAAGCCTATAGTCCTGAAACCAGAGAAACTCAACAAAATCAAGTCTCCATATAGGAAGACAACTAGAAGTGAAGAGTGCCCAACAATACACAATTCATCCCCAGTCAACTCAAGAAACAGGTTTTACTTATATTTTTAATGGGGAACTATCTTACTAGGACATATATTTTCTTTCCTTTCAGATTTACTGTTTATACCAGATCATTAGAAAAGCCAGTCTGTCTCCTTTAACAACAATGGATGTTAAATTTAAAAAAAAAAAAAAAGGTATAGGTATTACATTGGGATACTTTTGGAATTGAATGCTTTGGGAAACTAAAGACACATTCTCTGTGACCAAAAACATCTTAATAGCACTCACAATTAGAATGCAGGATAAGAAGTGCTTTGGGTGAGTCTACAGAAGATGTTATGAAAACAAAATGAGGGGCTTCTAAGATTTCCCAGGA
This sequence comes from Marmota marmota marmota, assembly GCF_001458135.2. NCBI lineage: Eukaryota > Metazoa > Chordata > Mammalia > Rodentia > Sciuridae > Marmota > Marmota marmota. Next base: position 47,195,305 of record NW_026000057.1, on the reverse strand, counting down.
TGACCAACGAAAGAGTTCTCTGGCCCCTTCCCCTCCCCCCCCCCCCCCCCCC
>NW_026000057.1:47179178-47195239 GCF_001458135.2 Marmota marmota marmota | reverse complement strand
CTCCCCCTCCCCCTCTTCCTCCTCCACCTCTTCCAGAATCATTTTCATTTCTGAAACCTTGACCATAGGAGGTCCTCAATTTTTATCTTCTTTTCCTTACTCTACAGAATTTTGCAAATTTATCTGATCATTACAATCACATTAAGCACATAATAAATATGCAGTGTTCTTTCCCCAGTAGTATCTTATGCATTAAGAAAAAAAAATTATCAAGAATCCTAGAGAGTTTCCATCATTAAGTATGTTCAGGTATCACTTTCCCATTGTCTAAAATTGTTGTTGTTATTCTTTACTTATTTTGCAACAAAGACATGTAAGTAAACAAACACTTTCCATTAGGCAAAAAAAATTTAGATGATTTTTATAGTCAAACACATACTAAACATACAAATGTAAATTACATTTTCTTCAATGTGAGTTAATTTTTATTTATATAAGCTATCTTCTTTTATGAATTTTGTTGTCTTAATTGTAATCCACCTATATCTCTTCTTCTCATAATAGGATATTCACTCTATTCACATGCATGTCTTTGTTTTGGTTTTTTTCTTTAATAGGAGAAACACAACCTAGATTTAACTTCCAGGAATGCAAATAAAAGGGTACTGAGGGTATGGCAAATTGAAAACATGGAGAAAAAAATTAATAAAATGTGGACATAAAATATTAGCTACTGGTTTTGTGTTATGCCGATCTGGAAGGAAGTATAATATTCTTAAGCTATCAGGGATGCCAAGCAAATGTGATGAAATGTGGCAATACAAAACCACTTATTATTAATAAATAAAGCAAGTACTGACTTTATTATCAAGCATGTTGGAAGATGGCAAAAATGTTCCATTGATATCAATTATTAATGACACAATATCTAAATTGTGTTTACTGAGAAGGAGTGTAAACAAAGACTAGAACATCTGTGGTTAGAAATTAGAACAGTGAAGTAAGAAGGCAACATCTTTGCTTAGAATATCTACAATGATTACATGGTGCCACAATAGTAAAATTTTATGTAAATTGGAATGGTTCCATTCATCATACTTAGGAAGACATGTTAAATATTATAATATCTTCCTAAGATCATCTTCCTAAAACAGGTGGAACTGGAAATTAAACACTGACACAGTCCATTTCTCAGGACAGCATCAAATTAGGAAACTAATAAATAAAAATAAGATGCTATCTATTAGTTTTAAATGGGGGAATTATGAATTAGAAAATAAATTAATATGGAATCTGTGCAATCAGCAGATTCTTTTGTGGCAGTTAGACGGCATGGGAAATATTTATCAATTAAAAGACAATTTATAAAATTAATTTGGAAATTATTATCATAGTTTCTGTGATCAACACATTTTTTCCTATAGTATTAACTAAGAAGGAAAGCAAATTATAATAAGTATCTTGACAGTTGAGTTCAGAATCAGAAAAAAAAGAAACAGAACTAAATTCTTAAAGGACCCAGGCTCAGATAGCCTGATGTGTCCACTTTCCAAGTGGATCTTAACCTAAAAAATTATTACTCAAACACTTGCATTTAACCCACATCTGAGGTTTCCAAGTCTATGATTTGGGAAATATTCATTTAGAAATGGGCAAGGTTTGCTCTCCCCTAGGCATTGCTAACATTTGTCTTTGTAACTTTTTGTTTCTATTAAGTTTACTTAATTGACATTTCTTTGTTTAGCTATTGAAAAAGTACTTTGCTAACAGTAAAACACCTCAGTTGAGAAAGTTATTCCATTCAGGTTTTTATCTTTCTTGTGATATATTCCAATTTAACCCTAAAAAATTTTATTGCAATCATCTGTCACCCTAATTCTTATCAATTATTCTAAAACTTTGATATTATGTTGACAAATGACAAGATATTTAAAACTTCATTAAAGTCTTTATTACATTTTGTTTTAAAATGAAAAGTATATAAATGTTTTTAAGTTTCATGTTTCCAGCACACATCTAAATTTTTTCAGTGAACAACCTAATTTGGCATTCTCAGAAAATAGTACTACTAATTGAGGTCTGGTGTGTTACATGATCTTGCAATGGTTATCTTTGAAATCTACTATAATTAAAACTTACATTTTTCTTGCAGCAAATATACATTTCTCATTCTTATTCTAATCTAATAAAAAATATCATCTTTCCTCAGAAAACTTGGAATGGAACCACCATTTGACTAAGTTATTCCACTTATTAGTATATACCCAAGGAATTAAAATCAGCATACTACAGTGACACAGCCACATCGATGTTTACAGCAGCTTAATTCATAATAACCAAGCTATGGAACCAACCTAGATGCCCTTCATCAGATAAGTGGATAAAGAAAATGTGACATGTATACACATGTATACTCAGCTATAAAGAATAACAAAATTATGGCATCTGCCAGTAAATAGATGGAACTAGAGATATCATGCAAAATTATATAAGCCAATCCCTAAAAACCAAAGACTGAATGTTCTCTCTGAAGGTGGATATTAACCCAAAATCAGGGTGGGGAGTGAGGGGATGAAGAGAAGAATAAAAGTCCACTGGATTAGACATAGGTGAATGAAAGGGAGAAAGGGCAGAAGGGAATAGAACAGACAGTAAAATAAATAGGATGCAACTTTCCTATGTTCATACATGAATACATGAACAATGTAACTGCACATTATGTACAACTGCAAGAATGGGATCTTAATAAGAATAAGTTTTACTCCATGTATGTATAATATGGCAAAATTCACTGTACTGTCATGAATACCTAAAAAGAACAAATAAAAAAATTAAAGAGTATCATCTGCTAAATTAATAGTATGCCTCATGATACCTGGTAGCTTTTTATTCCAACATTTAATTTCAGTATGAGAACTTATGGGAAACATGCTAACTTTTCTCAATCACTTCCTGAAGGCAGACATCACTAACAACTGCAAAACTCATTTTTGTTTGACTCAGTTGAGTTTAATTTAGACTTCTCAACCACAAATCTTCAGGTAAGTAGAACTGGAGCTGGTGCACCAAATGAGGGGTTTAGATTCCTGGTCTATCTTGTAATATCTGACAAGGTTTGCCACTTATTTTGAGTCTGAGTATTTATCTGGAAGTAATTATCTTCTAAAAATTTTCTGAACCAAGAAAGAGTGCTTTTGTAAAGTCCTCCAACTACTTTATTTCCTATGGATCACTTCATCAAGATAACTAAAATTGCCAAATATTGTTGATAAGGTCTGAAAAGCAGTGAGGTTTGCTAAGGAGTCTGATCAATTAGAATGGTTCATAGTCCTATTGCCCTATCACTAGAGGAAATATAAATGTAAGAATTTTATAGCTCATAAATAAAAGGCCTTACAATTATAGATTGTTAAAAAATGTTAACATTTTAAGAGTATTTTAACTGAATCTTTGGTTCATAATTAGATATTTGTTTAACTCTTTTTGCCTTTGCATAGCTGGCTCTCTTCTAAAGAAAAGAGTCATATCATGTAACTCAAAAGATAGTTACATTTATAAATAAACAGGTAACTTAGGATTGTCAGGTTATTTCTAATATGTAAATCAGAATTATTTATGCTTTTTGGTCTGAAGGTTGATAAACTTTCCAAAATGTCTTTTGGAAATGTGGCATTTGGAACATGCCACACTGTTCCAAAGCATGTTGATTTTTTTAACACACCTGAAGATTTTTCCCAAATATGAGTTATCTCATTTTCTAAGGGTTAAAAAGTTATATAATTACTAAATAGGAGTAGGTGATTTAAAAATTTTAATTTGTAAAACCTGTAAAATTGAAGTCATGAAAGTAGTCTTTCAAATTTTAATGTTTATTTCTATCTTATCCAACTTTTATCTTGATAGTTTTTTTTCTCCACATTAGAGATAATTTGCATTTTTCATTTTGAACACTGCTAATGCCAGTGGCAAACCTATACATCTGATAAATAAACTTAACTTTACTTTTTATGTTAGTGATTTCCCTTCTGGGGAAAAAATCACTAACAGCTTTTCCTTATACAGCTTACTTAAATTAGTTCTTCCATCTTTAAACAACTTTATAATACTTGCCTCAAGGGAAATATGTGCAGAATGTTTCACTGGGTACTGATATCATGGTATTAAGATGTGAAGGAGGAAGAGGAGGACTCCCTGAAACAGGACTACTCTGTGATCTAGCAATGTACAATGTAACATGAAGGTAGGCATAATGACTATATTTGCTTATCTAATTCATTTCCTTCATGCTTATCAGATACAAATATTTTTGTTTATGGCTTAAGTAGGAAACAAATTAATAGATGAATTTGTTCACAGTGTACAAAAAAAATGGCCTCCAATAGAAATAGGAGAGTTTTATAAGTGAAAAATCTTTCTTCAAAAACACAAAAATCCCTAAATTCTGATCTTCTGGAGTATTTTTATGTTTCTGCCAGAAGCTCCTCATGTCACCTTTGCTTTTAGAATAAATGAGTCCCCACTTTGGGATGGGATCCCATTCACATTTCCACTATTGTTTTAGAGCTGGAACTTCATGTTTCTTCAGCTGATAAATACCCGAACCTATTGTCTATGTAAGTGTTATTTTTACCTGCTTCTGTCATTTTTCATTGTTTTTATTTATTTATTTATTTTATTGGTTGTTCAAAACATTACAAAGCTCTTGACATATCATATGTCATGCATTATATTCAAGTTGGTTATGAACTCCCAATTTTACCCCAAATACAGATTGCAGAATCACATCGGTTACACATCCACATTTTTACATAATGCCCTATTAGTAACTGTTGTATTCTGCTACCTTTCCTATCCTCAACTATCCCCCCTCCCCTCCCCTCCCATCTTCTCTCTCTACCCCATCTACTGTAATTCATTTCTCTCCTTGTTTATTTTCCCATTCCCCATTTTTCATTGTTTATTTGAAGAGTAGCTCCAAATACTTACTGGGTTGAGTACCACAGTGAAGAAAAGTTCACCTCCTTGGATACTCTTATCCAGCTCTCTAGGACCTCCTGGATATTCTTTATAGAAAATCGTATGAGTGAAAAGTCCACAGGTCTGTCTTGGAAGAACCTGAAGAAAAAATGACCAAGTGAAGAAAATACTGCGCTCAACAAATCACTTTGTTGAAATTTTTCTCACAAAAGATGATATACAAGCTGCTGTCATTAGTCAATTTTAACTCTGGTCCAGAAAAATACTTTAAGCTCTGGGAAAGAGAGAATGCTATTACAAGAGAATGAATAGTGAAGAAAATTAAAAGAATATTTTACAACTAAACTAGGCTTGAATTATTCTAACTGCATTTCTACTGTAAGTATCAAAGTCAGTACTTTAAGTATGAAACCTAATATGTTTTAGCATCTTTTTTTTTTTTTTCTTTTTGTATCGGGGACTGAACTCAGGGGTGCTTAACCACTGAGCCACATCCCCAGCCCTTGTTTATATTTTGTTTAGAAACAGGGCCTCAATAAATTGTTGAGGCTGGCTTTGAACTCGCAACCCTCTTACCTCAATCTCCCCAACCTGGGATTACAGGCTTGAGCCACCCCGCCTGGCGTGTTTTAGCATCTTAAAAATTAAAAAGTAATAATGAAAATTTACAAATATTGGAATTGTCTGTGCTCTATTGTAATCATAGTAGGCAAAAAATGTAAAGATTAATACCTTCTGCCAAGTTGTTCTCAAGCATTAGAAAATATAGTCATTATTAAATTACTTAATGTGCTTCTTAGGAAATGACATTTAAAAGTAGAACAAATATTTGAAGCACAAATCAGTTCTAGAAAGGACTATATCATGCTGCCCAAAATTCTAGGTGTGAAACCCACTAATTTCAAACATAAGAAAGAATTTATCCATTTGGTTCACAATTTTTAGAGAGTTTTATAAACAAAATGATAAATGGTCACTACTGTAAAGGTTTTCTTTTCATGCTTTTTGTATGAAAATCATTATCTCATCAATTATACACATTTGTGATAAAGACTAATTTTTTATAGATTTCCTGATAAAATATCAGTGAAATTATAAAAGAAGTAAAGATGTTCAAGATAGTACAGTTTTCATCTTAGTATCATATAATAACCTCATGACAACCTGTTTGTCACTGTACATTTGAAATGGCAGAAAATAAATGAATATATTTTGGAATGCTACAAATTTTAGAGCATCTAACACAAGCAGGCTTTCTGCTTATTGCCCTAAGCAAGTAGATCTTCATTTTTTATTGTCTTAACTATTAAAGCAAACTTTTTTGAGTATATGCTCTTAAAATATAGCCTGTTCAGGACTTTCCACATTTTGCAAAACTTTACAAGTATACTAATTCTTCTGTTGCTGTTTTCTTAGTAGTTTAAGTAAACAATAGATTAAAGAACAAGTTTAAATCAGAGTCATCATTTGGTGATGACTGAAAGCTTTTATACAATGTCATAAAACTATGCACAAAATCACAAAATCAACAACACCAAAAAAGCACTAAAAAAGGAAGTATGATTAAATTAAATATATTTCCTAATGATTCTTAAAAATATTATTTCCTGGAAATTAAAGATAGATAGATATCTTTCTATATAAAGATATCTTTATATAGGAAAATATAAAGATCTCTCTCTCTCTCTCATATATATATATATATATATATATATATATATATATATATATATGCAAAGATATGTCTTCATACATAAATATATATATAATTTATTTTTAAAATGTTATTTAAACTGAATTCTAATCCATATGAGAATAAAAAGATACGTTTTCTACTCTTGAAAAATTTAAGATACATCAAATAAAGAGAAATATTCAAAAGTTAAATAAGAAAATACATGTGATTATATACCAGGTTGTGTTACATTTTACAAGGATGTGACTAACTAAATCACTTTTAGGATTTCACTTGATTATTTTACTTGAAAAATTACAGAATGCATTCAGAGCTGTCCTTGATAATTCATTGCTCAGATAATTCTATACTAAACGGAGAAAAATGTAAATAAATAAATAAATAAGATTTGTTGAAGAGGAAAAGCCAGGCTTTACCTTGCAACTAAGGGTTACTCCTGATGCAAGTAGAAACATCACCATAAACCCTAGGAGAATCCAAGCACCACCACAAGAGGTTAAAGAGATAATTGGGAGTTTGATAAGGGTCAGAGTCCACTGTTCTGATTACTGAATACAAAATTCAAGACACTGAAGATGTTTCTTGAAATGGCTCTCTTGTGCTAGAGAAAGAATTATTGATGGAATTTAGAGATCACTCCTCAGTTCTTTTTTTTTTTTTTTGGTATAGTCTCTTACTATGAGGGCATACTGGCTATTGTGGTCTCCACCTGTATTTGTATTTGGATGGCTCCTAGAAGTGTTCTGTCTCTCTTGTTGCATAATCAACTGCTTTCTGAACATTTCTCACTAAAAAACTCTCATCCAAGAGCCTATAAACCAAAATAGAAAGTTTCCATGCAAAAGTGGGACCACAGGGATAGTTCTATCAAAACACAAAATCTGTTAAAGGCTTTATTACCTGCAAGATTCATGCATTTATAGTATAGGTAAAATATTTTTTCAGGAGAAAAAGAAAATGAACATTTCTCAAGGGACATATCCCAGCAAGTTTTCTGTCAGTATTGAAACAGAAATAAAACAGAACAACATTAAATAAAGTCTTTAGAGAATTAATTTCACTGTCATAAGACTGTCTACAATTTTAAAATGACAGGGAGTATTGAATGCTTTTAAACTTTCTGGTCTGAAAACTGGTAACTTGAGGGGCAGTAAGTTCATTTCAAATAACGAACAAGGGCAGGCTGGGATAAAATGTGACCATTATATCTCCATCTAGCATTTATAACATTTTTTTTTATTGAGAGAAATGTCAAGATGTTAGCTGATCCAAGTTAAAAGTCATTTTCCCCTGTAATTTTTACTGACATTAGAAAACTGTCTTTAAAAAAGTCAGTTACACCTTGGTTAAAACAAAGATATCTGTTCAAACATACAAACTTTAAAGTTGCAGTGGCTCAAAATATCATGTTATTTTCAGTCTTTCTTCCCAGGATGTGAGTCTAAATTAGTGGATCCATTGTTATCTTCACTGGTACTTTTCTTGGTACTTGAGAAAAATTAAGATTTTTAATATTTCCTTTGGGGGGGCATCTTGCAAAGTATAAGGTGGCAGAATATCTTGACAATATACATTTGCCCAGTGAGTAAAAGTAACAAAACAAAACAGAGAAGCTCTGGAGAGAATTAGGCAATTGATAGTAATGATTTAATTAACATTGTCATTTATTCTCTGTATTATCCTCAGTTAATAATTATGCAGGATTTCACATGTGGCTTCTTGCTGCCAATAGTTTAGTTATTTTTAGCTTGCCATGGTAAGAAAAAATTCAGTGTAACTGGCTTATAAAAGAGATGGTGAATATATCAGGTTGGTGTCAGTTTTACCTACCAAATAACTTTTTGAAGAAATGATGGCTTCTAAAACTTTTTGACAATTTGATATAATACTGTCTTACATTGTCACATCAGTGCCGGCTTACCAGCCATAGTGCCAGTAGAAAAATAAATAAATAAATAGATTTGAAGAATTGAAAAGAAGTGACTTTGAGAAATCCTTTGCTTAGATATGACAAATGTGCTTTCTACAATATAGAGCTTTTCTTACATTTATGCTTTTAACTTTTTTCTCTCTCTCTTCTTATACTGCTTCAAATGAGAAATGTAAGCTTGGAAGATTTAGTTGTACTCAATGCATACCAGAAGAAGCTCACCATGATGTTTTTGTGGATGAAGCCCCTCCGATATCTAGCTGGTTTCAGATGTGGATATTCTTCAGTGCTGGTGATTTTAATATTCCAAACCTTCTTCCATGCTTCATAAAGCTGTACATGTACAGGGTAGACACCTGAATGATGAGGAGCCACTGCATAGCCCATGTCAGTAGGAATGCCATGCTCCTAATAAGATCAAGTAAACATTAATTAGAATATGGGAAGATTTGACCTGGCCATGTTTTACCCAAGAACTTTCCAATATACTACAAAGATATTTGTTTAAATCAATCATTTCTTATTATTTGGTAAAGTTAAAGTGACAAATATTAAGACCTCTAGACTTCAGGAAGCAGAGTAGCCATTTCACCAGTCCTGATCTCCATATACTTGTGATTGAGAGGGAGTGGGACAGACAATGCATGGAACTCCATTCAGCACATCCTGTCATAGCCACATTTTTTAATTGTTTAAAACTTCTATAATTTAAATAACAAATACTTGTTACAAACAATATTTACAGTGCTCCACAGAATAAAACCAATATTTATCAGAACAGTGAACATTCCAAGCTCACTAAGACTGATGATAGGCTTTTGTCTGCTACATGGTTTCTATCAAGTCTGTCACATTTCTGTTGGTCTCTCAGCATGAGGCCAGTAATAGACAACATTCTTTGTCTCAGGAGAAGGGCAGGTCTTTGATCAAATAATGTGGCAAAATTCTACAGAGCAATTTACTTTGAAGCAGAGACCTCCTATCCTGAAAGTAGACGATGCTGAAAGAGACAAATATTCTCAGAATTTGTTGCTCTGGAGTGAAATTCTATATATAAAATTAGTCCAATTTAATAAATGTTTCCAAGTAAATACCAGTCTCTCAATATCTTTCTCTCTCCACCACCCCTGACACACACACACTATACTCATGAAATAACTAATCACATGTTGCAATACCTTTTTCATTTTGGGGGGTGGGGTGGGGGACAGATACTAGGGATTGAACTCAGGGGTGCTTGACCACTGACCCACATCTCATCCCTATTTACAAACTAGGGCTAAATAAAAATTTTATTTAGAGACAGGGTCTGAGATGCATAGCACTTCACTTCAAATGGTCCTGCTAAGATTCTGTCAATTCCAAAAATAAATCTATGTAAAATCTGGATTATTTTAGAAGGGATTTGGGACAACTGTGTATAAATGTAATTGCTTTTCTCCACTTGTGGCAGTCCCTTCATCATGATATATTGCTCTTTGGCATAGAGGAAAACTGCACCGGCACAAAAGATGAAATGTCTTTTAGAAATAGTATCCCGTGGCTTCAGTAGTGGACGTGAATTTGTTTTAAAATAAATGTTTTGTTGTTGTTTGCATTTTTTAATTTCTTGATAATCTTCAAAGATTCTACTTAAAGAATTAATCATGGCTTTCTTCATGCCAAAGTACAATTTCACATATACACAACCACAGTTACGCTATTAAAGGGACTGAACTCAAGAAATGTGCTACAAGTGGAGATGTAAAAAGTCAAATATGGCCAGCTTTGTTTTTCAGCCTAAATAATAACAAAAGGACAAGGATGTACAAGAAGCACCTGAACAGAGAAGAAAAATATACTCCCAATGGTTTGCCATTAGCCTTGTACCTTTTCATATTTCTTTACATGGCAGACTCAGAATTTGGTCCCAGATTATCAACTTCATCTCCTATTAGCATTCACTTCCACGCCAATTTTCCATGTTTCCTTCAAGTCTTTTCCTGTATACAGTATAGATTTCCCCTATCAATTAGAATGTCCCTTTTGTCTTTTTTTTTAAATCTTTATTTATTTATTTTTATGTGATGCTGAGGATCGAACCCAGGACCTTGCACATGCTAGGTGAGTGCTCTAAAGCTGAACCACAATCCTAGCCCCTCATCTTATCTTAAAAAGCTTATTCATTGCTGATAACTCAGTTCAGTCAGGTATAGTTAAGGACACTAGAAATGAGAGCTAACACATTGCTGCTGATAGAAAAAGAATAGGTAGTTGTAGAGGTAGAGTAGATAATAGATGGGTTGCTAAAGGATGAGAAGAAAAAATTGACATTCATCATTTTATCTGAAACCTTTTTAGAAGTTTATATAACTAGGCAATTATTATTATATCATCTATAACTCCTGCAAAATTGAGATGAATTCTCTCATTTTTTAAAGTGGTTTTTACAAACTCAAGTAAAGCAGTTTTCAATGAAGTATCACGTATCAACATATAATTTGTGTTAGAAAAGATCACCAAAGTATTCAACCAAAGTGGTTTAAGAACAAGGGTGAACAATAAAAATAAAAATGGAAGAAAATGAATGGCAATCATAATTAAGACAAATTTTGAAGGAGGAAACAAGGATGAAGTTCACAAAAACTGGAGCTATAGTGTGAAATTCAAATGCCTGAAGATTTGTAAGAAATTACATTAATCAAAATCTCAAAATAGTTTTACATTGCGGTAAGTAGTCAGCTTTATCTTCAGAAGTTCTATATAGTAAATCGATGGTTTAACATAACAGAGACATTTTTTCCTCTTTTGGACTGTTTAACAATATTTGGCAACCAATGTAAATAATGTTTTCATTTTTTTTCTTTCTATCTTGTGGCACTAAAGTTTCATCATTTTGTGTGCTGGTGCAGTGTGGCACAGTGGCAGAAAATTACACTCCTGGACTCATATATCTGACCATTTCATGTTCCCATTTACAATCTATGTAACTTTGGTGAAATGACTTATGATTTAGAGCTTCATGTTCTATTCTCAAACATGATGATAAAAGTGTACTTACGTCAAAGGGTTTCATGTAATTAATATAAGGAAAACATTTAATATAGTTTCTGAAACATATCAATGAATGCTATTCATTATTGTTTCTATCATTACCCTACCTACATTGTTTTTATATGCTGTGATCCTATTACTCAATTATAATGTAGGAATTATGAATATTCTGGGCCACCTATTTTAGCCCCAAGTGATAGGCTGTGTTTTCTACTCCTGTAGATTTTGTGATTCTGTCTTAGAAGATTTCTGTGGCAAACCATGGCTTCTACCCCACTACCTTTTCCTGGATCCATTTTCCCTCCTCGTATATTCAAAACTCTCATTCACTGTCAAATAGTGAATCACAGAAAACTGATGAGTTCTCTTTTAAATGAGTTTGAGATAAAGGCAGCATAAATTTTCCTACCAAATTTGCATTCAATATGAGAGAGAAAACCTTAAATCTTAATGAATAAAAAAAGTTAATGTTAATATTATGTGCAGTATACTCTGTAAAGCCAACTCATTTTTTCACTAAGTTTAGCCATAATACTATGTTCTTGGCTGATTACTGTCTTCCAAGTTTTTTAATTGGAGACTAAGAACATACTGTTTTGTAATCTTGGAGCAGAAAGTCTAAAATTGTAAATATTTTAATTTAAAATATTCATTATGCTTTTTCATTTGACCTTGATTAAATGTAGCATCTTAGATCCAGGAACACTATAATCTATGTCAAGATTTTCATGGAGCAAAAAACTGGGGCACAGGGCTAAGTGACAATAAAGTATAAATATCTAGAACACCGTAGAATTATTAAATCTCAAAAATGTCTCAGTACCCCAATATCAGATCTTTCATCGTGGATTCTAATCAAAGACACTATCAATTATTAATCAGCTAGACAACAGTGTCAAAATCTTGTTTTCTCATTCTTTCCTAAACCAAATCAGCTCATTAGCATATTCTCTCAGTACTGCCTCTAACACATATCTTAAATCTATCCACTTTTCTCCAATTCTGTTGTCATCATCATCATTCTAGGTCAATCTACTATCTTATCTTTTGACCATTGGGCACAAGTTCCTAATATTCTAACTATTTTCTTTCTTGTCTCCTTCCAATCCATCTGTACTCAACAGCCAAAGCAATATTTTAAAAACACTGATAATAATATCTTTCATTTCAAAATTTTTCCATAATTTTCCCTTGCACATCAAATGCAAAATTCCTAGCACAGCCAAAAGTTTTGCAAGATATGACCTTTTCTTCACAATCTAGCTTTCCTCTCTCCTTCACTATATTTTAGTCACATTAACCTTTTCCTGAAACTTACTGTTTTGGTCAGCTTTTTTGTTGCTGTGACCAAAAGACATGACAAGAACAATTTAGAAGAAGAAAAGTTTATTTGGGAGCTCATCATGTCAGCAATCTTAGTCCATAGATAGCCGGCTCCATTCCTTGGGTCCTGTTGTGAGGTTGAATACCATGGCAGAAGTGTGTGCTGGAGGAAAGCAGCTATGGAAGAGAAAGTTGTCCTCATCAGGACAAAATATAAACCCCAAAGGAAGGCCCTCAGGAACCCACATATTCTAGTCATACCTTACTTGCCTATAATTACCACCCTATTAATCCCTATCAAGGATTAATGTGCTCATTGGGGTAAACCTCTTATAAATCAATCATTTTATCTCTAAACTTTCTTGCATTGTCTCACACATGAGATTTTGGGGGGGCATCTAATCTAAACCATAACATTTACTAGGCACTTTCCTATTGTCTTACCCTTCTATGTGTTTGTCTCAGCCTGAAATGTTCCTCCTCCAGCTCTTTACCTGAATAAATCTACAATATCTTTTAGGTAATTTATCCTATCATATCTTCAGAGAATCCTTTACTGACAAGCCCCAATTTAAATGAAGTACACATTAAGATTTCTTTTAGTAATCTTCATTTGTTTTTCTTACTATACTACTTGGCTTGAAAGCACCTATTTCTTTTGTATAATTAACTACCAAATGCCTCGCTTTGACACTAAATAATAACCTCCATGAAGTTTGGATTCTGTTTTGTTCACCGCTATCTCTCCAATGTCTTGCTATCATAAGCATTTGACAAATAGTAGTGAATGACTGTGTAGATTAATTCTGGCCATCTCTCTATCATTTGAATTATCACTTTCTCAATTATCTCTGTAAACTGTTAATTCAACTGCAAATTCTCAATTACCTCAGTTAAACTGTAAACTCATCAGAAAAGTGAACATATAGTAATTAATCCAGGAAATTGTGATGCCTTTAAAAGTAATAATCAAAAACCCTTTTGAGATTGTAATTTAAAAAAATTTAGTGCAAAACACACATTTGTTTATTTATATAATTATGTTTATACTTATGAATTTACATATTTATATTTATACTTATGAAATTTAAAAAATATTAGATTTTCCTAAACTATCATCCAAATATTTCTAAGTAGTTAGTACTAAAATAAAATTTTATCAAGTAAATAGTGATTTTGTAGTACTTTAAATTTTCTCCAATATACTAAAACAAGAAAAAAAGTCAGTATTCAGGTAATAAAGCAATATAATTAATTACTGAAGAAATCATTGCTTATTACTATCTTTGATGGCATTTATTTATTTAAAATTTTAATAGTAATTAAGAATGACACATTGCTTTTAATGTTTATCATATTTCAATCTTTCCAAACAAGAGAAACTTTTAAATTTCCATTAATGACTAGAAGACCCATTGGCTCTTTCTATATTTCACAAATTATCGAGTATGCAAATTAATGTAATTTTAAAAAAAAAGAGCGATTATAGACAAACAATATTCTTCACTCTACAGAGGAAAAATAACTTTAAACTTCACTACAACATAATTTAGAAATACTTCTTAATGCTTTTCTGCATTTCATTTTTATTGGAATGCCCCTTTTTCTCAGTATGTAGAGGTTCATCCTTTGGTTAACTGTCTCATAGTATTAAGAATTCATTTACCAGTCGGAAGCAGGTGAAGCCGCGAGAACATCCAGAAGAAGGAGGAGAATTAATTGAAGCTTCCAGACAATCCATGAAGGATGTATCAGAAATTAAACCCATGAGTGCAGGATGGCCGTGAATAGAGTGCATCACCCCCCGTGTACCGCGTCACTGCGCAGGTGAATAACGAGTTAGAACGACCAAAAGCTATCTTGTTAGGAATTTCCAGCAAATTTCCAGCACTGAAACCTAGAGGAAGGATTTCCATCACCAAGGACCAGTTATTGGGTCTCAAACATGAGCAAACTGTGCGACCAGAGATCCAGGCTGACTGATCCGCAGCCCACCCCGCGGCCTGCCCCGGGGCTACAGACATCAGGGCGCTGCCACCATCTTGGAGAGCTGAAGTCACCATCGCCAGTTTCCGACAGATTGCAACAATAAAACAGGTGTGTGTTACTCAGCCCATCTCCCATACATCGGGGAATTCGCATAAAATCTCTCCCCGGCTTTCCAGGGGAGGGATTATCAGAACGAACCTGCATAGAGAGGTGGGGAAAAGTAAAGACACCAGACCTCCAACTCCCCCTCCCATCAGCGGCGAAAACGAAACCTGTCTTGCTAGCTCTGGGGGAGGGGCAAGCAGAAAAAATCAAAACAATAGGGTGCCGGTTCCCAATAGCCACCCTCCACACCCAGCAAACTGAGGCCCAGAGTACAGTTTGAACTGCCAAGAGGCATCACACTGGGGAAGGCCTGGCTAGCAGGAGAAGCCAGGAGACGAGAGGACAGGAATAAACCTAAGCTAACAGGTTTTTGAGAGACACGAGGGTGGGGGGAGTGGCCTCACACAGACTGTATCCTACAGTCAGAGGGCAAAATCTTGGCCCGGAAGGCACAGCACCACCTACTGGAAGCAAAGAAAATAAAAGCCTAACAGTGCCCTTTTTTTTCTCTTTTCTCATTTTTTTAATTCTTTAATTTTTTAATTTTAAATTTTTTTTGTTTGTTAATTATTTTTTTCTTCAATTGTAATTTTTTTCAATTGTAATTTTTATTTTACTGCATTTCATTATTATTATTTTATCATTTCTTTTCTTTTCTATTCTTTTCTCTTTCTTTCTTCTCTCCCTCTCTATTACAAATAGACTAGATCAAGTAGAAGCCAGAACATCAGATAATGAAGACAAAGTTTATCAACTTGAAAAGAATATAGTCCACACAGAAAGGATGCCTAAAACTCACGAGCAATCTATCCAAGAGATATGGGATGTCATAAAAAAACCAAACCTGTGACCACCCACAGAACAGGCCCAGCGGCCTGCTGAGGGGCAGAGCCGCCCCCCCAGCCCCCGCACATGCCAGGTAGGCGGAACTGTGACCACCAACGGAAAAGGCCCAGTGGCCCGCAGAGGGGCAGAGCTGCCAACCACACCAGCAAGGTAGGCGGGCCTGCGACCCACCGGCAGAAGAGGAGCAGCGGCCTGCTGAGAGGCAGAGCCGCCCCCTCCCCC
>NW_026000057.1:47157505-47177300 GCF_001458135.2 Marmota marmota marmota | reverse complement strand
CTCTCGCCATGCACAAAAGTTAACTCAAAATGGATCAAAGAGCTTGATATCAACTCAGAGACTCTGCATCTGATAGAAGAAAAAGTTGGCTACGATCTACATATTGTGGGATCCGGCTCCAAATTCCTTAATAGGACAACCATAGCACAAGAGTTAATAACTAAAATCAACAAATGGGACTTACTCAAACTAAACAGTTTTTTTCTCAGCAAGAGAAACAATAAGAGAGGTAAATAGGGAGCCTACATTCTGGGAACAAATGTTTACTCCTCACACTTCAGATAGAGACCTAATATCCAGAGTATACAAAGAACTCAAAAAAATAAACAATAAGATAACAAATAGCCCAATCAACAAATGGGCCAAAGACCTGAACAGACACTTCTCAGAGGATGACATACAATCAATCAATAAGTACATGAAAAAATGCTCACCATCTCTAGCAGTCAGAGAAATGCAAATGAAAACCACCCTAAGATACCATCTCACTCCAGTAAATTAGCAGCCATTATGAAGGCATACAACAAGTGCTGGAGAGGATGTGGGGAAAAGGGTACTCTTGTACATTGCTGGTGGGACTGCAAATTGGTGCAGCCAATTTGGAAAGCATTATGGAGATTCCTGGGAAAGCTGGGAATGGAACCACCATTTGACCCAGCTCTTGCCCTTCTGGGACTATTCCCTGAAGACCTTAAAAGAGCGTACTACAGGGATACTGCCACAACGATGTTCATAGCAGCACAATTCACAATAGCTAGACTGTGGAACTAACCTAGATGCCCTTCAATAGATGAATGGATTAAAAAATGTGGCATTTATACACAATGGAGTATTATGCAGCACTAAAAAATGACAGAATCATGGAATTTGCAGGGAAATGGATGGCATTACAGCAGATTATGCTAAGTGAAGCTAGCCAATCCCTAAAAAACAAATGCCAAATGTCTTTTTTGATATAATGAGAACAACTAAGAACAGAGCTGGGAGGAAGAGCAAGAGGAAAAGATCAACATTAAACAGAGACATGAGGTGGGAGGGAAAGGGAGAGAAAGGGGAAATTGCATGGAAATGGAAGGAGACCCTCATTGATATACAAAATTACATATAAGAGAATTTGAGGGGGAAGGTGAAAAAAACAAGAGAAAGAATTAAATTACAACAGATGGGGTAGAGAGAGAAGATGGGAGGGGAGGGGAGGGGGGATAGTAGAGAATAGGAAAGGTAGCAGAATACAACAGTTACTAATATGGCATTATGTAAAAATGTGGATGTGTAATTGATGTGATTCTGCAATCTGTATTTGGGGTAAAAATGGGAGTTCATAACCCACTTGAATTGAATGTATGAAATATGATATGTCAAGAGTTTTGTAATGTTTTGATTAACCAATAAAAAAAAAGAATTCATTTACAATTTATGTAAATTAACATTTACAATTTATGTGGGTTTAAATATTTCCTCCATTCACATTTTATTTTGCAGTAGGTTCTAGGAGAAGAATTTTTTTTTTGCTTTGACTGTTCAAATGGCTTCCTTAAGAACTATAACTATATGAGAGATTGTTTCACAAAGAAAATGATACATATTTTTCAGATGATAGGAGCATGTTTGGAAAATGAGATTCAAACCTTTTGACATAAAAAGGCTCATACCTGCACATACTATATCTACATACACACACACACACACACATATATGGTACTGTATATGTGCATATTATATATACACATTTATATGCATACATGTTTATATATGCATATCATATATACACACATAGGTATGTGTGTGCAGGTATAGCCTTTTTGTATATGTATCCACATATATATGTGTGTGTGTATATATACCTTCATATATATATATATATATATATATATATGAAGAAAACAAATTTATAAAACTCTTTTCTTGAATACAAGATATACTTTAAAACTTCTAAATTCATTTTTTTTTCCTAAAGTAAAAATAATGGTCGATACACAGATTTAAGCTTATGAGGGCCTGTGGGGCCACCAGCACCAAGGGTAGGAGTCCTTTAGCAATTGCTGTGACTAAGGAAAACAAAGAATGGCAGTGACTATTGGCAATGTGGTCCAATATATGTAAAGTTACTGTTCAAAGGAAACTGGACAAAACCTAATATAGCTCTGGGCAAGTTGAATTTATTTCTAGGTTAGAGAATTAAGGTTCAGTACTGCATGCTAAGGTTGTTAAATATTAGAATAATTCACATGATAAATGAAATCTTGAAAGATGTGATCAACAAATGAATTTGGCTTTCTTTTTTTGGTTGTGTAATAGAGGAGTTCTGCAAGAATCAATTAGGTTAAAATTTAAAATTCTGTTTCTTCAACATAATCTTTGTGGTTTTAGAAATAATCTTATATTCAGATGCTAAATATAAATGCACTAATGTAATCCATGAGTTACATTAACATGTGCAATGTTATTTCATTGTATTTAAGGAAGTAATAATCTCCTAAAATGTGCTTGGCAGTTTAATATAAATATAGTTACTATTTGTAGATTTGGACAATAGATAACCCTGAAGTCTTCTTTTAATTCATAATATAAAGTTCTGTCTGCTGGCTGGTATTTTAAAAACTTACTGTGATGATCAGTTTGTTTTTAGTGAATTTGGTTTAACTATTTAAAATCATCTTCTGTTGCAGTTATGGTGTAATAAAGAATTTGGTTAGTCTTCCTCATTCCTGGTTCCTTAAATCTTTGGAATTTTCCTAGTAATGGGAACGTCTTTGTTATTCACGATGGGAACATGAGATCATTTATGAGTATG
The DNA here is from genome assembly GCF_001458135.2 of Marmota marmota marmota. Classification (NCBI taxonomy): domain Eukaryota; kingdom Metazoa; phylum Chordata; class Mammalia; order Rodentia; family Sciuridae; genus Marmota; species Marmota marmota. The sequence continues at coordinate 47,174,506 of NW_026000057.1, read as the reverse complement.
CCATTCCATGGGATGTGACTATACCAGAAAACACGAAACATGTCAGTACAGAGATGGGGCTTTGAGGTAGGTAGTATCAGCCACACACATGGTAGGAACAATGAGTTTTATTCAGGGTAGAAACAATGAGCTTTATTGGAACAATGAGTTTTATTCGGACCTCCAGGGTCACTGAGAGTTGGAAATTAAATCCATACATATGTTCAATGAGTCCATCAATCTTGTCTATTAGATGAAATCTAATAAAAACTGGAATTTGAGGCTTAGATAAGTTTCCTTAGTTGGTGATATTGCTATGGATTGAGAAAACTTAGTAATGAGATGTTCTTTGTCTAAAAGTTTGGAAAACAAAAGTCATGGTTACAAGAACAAAAGTAGCAAAATCTTTAGATAAAGGCATTAAAAGTGTTAATAATGAAATCTTGGGAACTGGAAAGACATATTAACTCATGAAACAGAAGTGTGACCTTATCACTCTGAGGTTACTTATCTCTGAATAGAGTATGTAGTGTTTAATTATATAGTAAGAAAATAATCTTATTTCTAGACCTAAAGATAACCAAAACCATGATAATGAAATTATCAACATATCAGGAAGGCTGAAGACAGAGAGCAGCACAGTTTCATGGTGAAAACATACATTTATGAGTCCTTGGCTCAGTCTCAATGCTCAATTTCATTGACCAGAGGACCATGTAGCTTTACCAAGTTTTAATTCCCTCACTTAACAAAGAGGCATTATAAAACTAATTCTTTCACAGTTTTAGACACTGAAATAAATAAGCAAAATTATTGGCTAATTTTCTTTTACTCAATTAACATTTCCTCTTTCTTTTTGAAACAACTAATTAAGAAAAAATACAATGGGCTGGGGATGTGGCTCAAGCGGTTGCGCACTCGCCTGGCATGCGTGAGGCCCGGGTTCGATCCTCAGCACCACATACAAAACAAAGATGTTGTGTCCGCCGATAACTAAAAAATAAATATTAAAAAAAAAATCTCATTCTCTCTCTCTCTCTCTCTCTCTCTCTCTCTCTCTCTCTCTCTCTCCCTCTCTCACACTCTTTTAAAAAAAATAAAAAAAGAAAAAATACAAAGATAAACTATCACTCTGCCACCAAGAAATTAGAATTTTTATTTAAGAGGAGACATTTCTGAAAAATACAGTATATGATCAGTTGTATGTATAAACAGATTTACTTGACAGTATAAATTTAGACTGAAAAGAAATTGACATTATGTATAAAGAAAGTAGAAGTAGAAACCAAATAAATTTCTTCTGACAAAATCAATTGATATTAGTTGTAAAGTGGGAGGTAAGTAATAATCAGGTATACCACAAATTTGATAAGACTATAGCAATGATATCAGTTAAAACCCTCCCTTGACACCACATATTCTCCTTCAAGTATGACTGCAAGTAACCAGCTTATTTATTTGCTGAGTTTAAATCATATTCAGTAAGTCAAATGCATAAAGAAATTTCAGAAACAAAGTTGAGCTAAAAATTTAGTACTAGTACTGAAAAAAGGATTATAAAATGTGCATAACTCTATTTTAAACTTCAATTTCTTTTGTAATTTCTAAGAAAACTTTATTTGGGGGTCATGCAATAGATTCTTTCCCAGTCTTTGCTAGTAACTATATAACTTAATTTAAGTACTTCTCCATTTAACAGGGCATGTTGTTTTCTTCTTTTAAGTTCTCATCAAAATTTTTGAAGTGTTGTCTTCACTTTGTTGAGTGTCTCATAAACAAACAAGACACTAAAGGATGTGCTTTTTGAGAGTACTCAAAAGTATGATGTAAACACTTATACTTGCCACAGGCTGATTTTTTTTTTTAATCACTGAGATTTATTCAGGTGAAACAAAAGAAGGAACATTTACATAGCTGTGAAATGAAGAATTTATGAGGCTTTATTTTTTATGCTATACTGAAACAACTAAAAAGAAAATTAACTAGGGATACAATGAAGGAAGAGGAAGGTTTATTTTAATGTAGTTTTCTCAGTTTGGAACAATGAGTTTTATTCGGACCTCCAGGGTCACTGAGATATAAAAAAGCTACAAATGATTTAGGGACAGTCTCAATTCCCAGAGTACTTTCACACTCATTTAATCTTCTTGAAATGTACAAGATTGATTAAACTAGGAATCTAGCACAAATTTTAATTTGATTTTGATATTCCTGAAAGAATATAGAAGTTGGTGATGGATGATGTTTACTTTATATAATTATTGCATAACCTCTGATATTTACAATACAGACCAGGAAGGTAAAGTTTATGGTGCTGGTTGCACAAACACAAAAAAACTGCATAAATCATATGAACATCTATTTAAGAGAGAACACTATAAAAAGTCAGATTTTATTAGCATACTATAGTAACTCAGCCACATCAATGTTTATAGCAGGTTAATTTACAATAGCTAAACTGTGGAAGCAACCTAGATGCCCTTCAATAGATGAATGGATAAAGAAACTGTGGTATATACACATAATGTAATATTACTCAGCATTAAAAGATAATAAAATTATGGCATTTGCAGGTAAATGGATGGAGTTTGAGAACATCATGCTACATTTTTTTATCCATTCAACTATTGAAGGGCATCCAGTTTGGTTCCATAGTTTAGCTATTGTGAATAGTGCTGCTATAAATATTGATGTGGCTGTGTCCCCACAGTATGCTGTTTTTAAGTCCTTTGGGTATAGACCAAGGAGAGGGATATCTGGGTCAAATGGTGGTTCCATTCCCAATTTTCCAAGAAATCTCCATATTGCTTTCGACATTAGCTACACCAATATGCAGTCCCACCAGCAGTGTATGAATGTACTTTTTTTCCCTACATCCTCGCCAACACTTATTATTGTTTGTATGCATAATAGCTGCCATTCTATTGAATGGTTTTGATTTGCATTTCTCTAATTGCTAGTAATGATAAACATTTTTTTCATATATTTGTTGATTGATTATATATCATCTTCTGAGAAGTGTTTGTTCAGGTCTTTGGCCCACTTATTGATTGGGTTATTTGTTTTTTTGGTACTTAGCTTTTTGAGTTCTTTATATACCCTAGAGATTAGTGCTCTATCTGATGTGTGAGGGGTAAAGATATGCTCCCAAGATGTAGGCTCTCTATTCACCTCACAGATTGTTTCTTCTGCCAAGAAGAAACTTTTTAGTTTGACTCCATCCCATTTATTGATTCTCGACTTTAATTCTTGCTCCACAGGAGTCTTATTAAGGAAGTTGGGACCTAATCTCACATGATGGACGTTAGAGCCTACTTTTTCTTCTATTAGACACAGGGTCTCTGGTTTTATTCCTAAATCTTTGACAATTTTGAGTTGAGTTTTGTTCATGGTGAGAGATAGGGCTGTAATTTCATTTTGTGGCATATGGATCTCCAGTTTTCCCAGCACCATTTGTGGAAGAGGCTGTCTTTTATCCAATGCATGTTTTTTGCACCTTAGTCTAATATAAGATAATTGTAATTTTGTGGGTTAGTCTCTGTGTCCTCTGTTCTGTACCATTGGTCTACCAGTCTGTTTTGGTGTTAATACCATGCTGTTTTTGTTACTATTGCTCTGTAATACAGTTTAAGGTATGGTATAGTGATGCCACCTGCTTTACTCTTCCTGCAAAGGATTGCTTTAGCCATTCTGGGTCTCTTATTTTTCCAGATGAATTTCATGATTGCTTTTTCTTTTTCTATGACAAATGTCATTGGAATTTTGATCAAAATTGCATTAAATCTATATAGTGCTTTTGGAAGTATGGTCATTTTGATAATACTAATTCTGCCTATCCAAGATCTAGGTAGATCTTTCCATCTTCTAAGGTCTTCTTTGATTTTGGTCATTAGGGTTCTATAATTTTCATTATACAGATCTTTCACCTCTTTCGTGAAGTTGATTCCTAAGGTTTTTTTTTTTTTTTTTTTAAGGCTATTGAAAATTGGGTGGTTTTCCTCATTTCCCTTTCTGAGGATTTGTCACTGATATATAAAAATGCCTTTGCTTTATGGGTATTGATTTTATATCTTGCTACATTGCTGAACTCAATTACTAGTTTTAGAATGTTCTGGTGCAATTTTTAGGGTCTTCTAGGTATAGAATCATATCATTAGTAAATAGCCTTCATGATGTTGAGATATGTTCTTGTTTTCCCTAGTTTTTCTAGTGTTTTGAACATAAAGGGGTGTTATATTTTGTCAAATGCTTTCTGCATCTATTGAGATAATCATATGATTCTTATCTTTGAGCATATTGATGTGATGAATTACATTTATTGATTTCTGTATGTTGAACCAACTTTGCATCCCTGGGATGAATCCCACTTGATCATGGTGCATGATCTTTTTGATATGCTTTTGTATTCAATTTGCCAGAATATTATTGAGAATTTTTGCATCTATGTTCATTAGAGATATTGGTCTGAAGTTTTTTGTGGTTGTTTTTTAATATGTCTTTGCCTGGTTTTGGAATCAGAGTGATATTGGCCTTATGGAATGAGTTTGAAAGTGCTGCCTCTTTTTCTATTTCCTGAAATGAATTGAAGATAATTGGTATTAGTTCTTCTTTACAGGTATTATAGAACTCAGCTGTGTATCCATCTGGTTGGCAGACTTTTGATGGCATCTTGAAATTGATCTGCTTAAATTCTGTATATCATCCTGATTCTATTTGGGCAAATTATATGACTCTAGAAATTTGTCGATGCCTTTGGTATTTTCATTTTATTAAAGCACAAGTTCTCAAAATAATTTCTAATTATCTTCTGTATTTCTGTAGTATCTGTTGTGATATTTCCTTTCATCACATATGTTAGTGATTTGAGTTTTCCCTCTCCTTCTCTTTGTTAGCATGGCTAAGGTTCTGTCAATTTTACTTAATTTTTTGAAGAACCAACTTGTTGTTTTGTCAATTTTTTCAATTGTTTCTTTTGTTTCAGTTTCATTAATTTCAGCTCTGATTTTAATTATTTCCTGTCTTCTGCTTTTGGTGTTGATTTGTTCTTTTTCTAGGGCTTTGAGATATAATGTTAAGTCATTTATTTGTTGACTTTTTCTTATTTTAAAGAATGAACTCCATGCAATGAACTTTCATCTTAGAACTGCTTTCATAGTGTTCCAGAGATTTCAGTATGTTGTATCTGTGTTCTCATTCACCTCTAAATTTTTTTTCATCTCCTTCTTGATGTCTTCTGTAACCCATTGTTCATTCAGTAGCATATTATTTACTCTACAGATGTTGGAGTAGCTTTTATTTCTTATTTTATCAGTGATTTCTAATTTCATTCCATTATGATCTGATAGAACGCAGGGTAGTATCTCTACTTTTTTATATTTGCTAACAGTTGCTTTGTGGCATATTACATGGTCTATTTTAGAGAAGGACCCATGTGCTGCTGAGGATAAAATGTATTCTCTCATTGAAGGATGAAATATTCTATATATGTCAGTTAAGTCTAAGTTATTGATTGTATTATTGAGTTCTAGATTTTCTTTTGCAAGCTTTTGTTTGGATTGGATGATCTATCTATTGATTAAGAGGTATGGTAAAGTCATCCAAAATTATTTTGTTGTAGACTATTTGACTCTTGAACTTGAGAAGAGTTTGTTTGATGAACATAGATGCTCCACTGTTTGGGGCATATATATTTATAATTGTTAAGTCTTGTTGGTGTATAGTTCCCTTGAGTAGTATGTAGTGTCCTTCTTTATACTTTTTGACTGACTTTACCTTGAAGTCTGCTTTATTTGATATGAGAATGGAAACCTCTGCTTGCTTCCACAGTCCATGTGAGTAGTATGATTTTTCCCAAACCTTCACCTTTAGTCTGTGGATGTCTTTTTCTATGAGATGAGTCTCTTGGAGACAGCATATTGTTGGGTCCCTCCCCACTTTTTTTGATCCAATCTGCTAGTCTATGTCTTTTGATTGGTGAGTTTAGGCAGTTGACATCCAGGGTTATTATTGAGACATGATTTGTATTCCTAGCCATTTTTGTTTATTTTTGGTATTTAACATGACTTGGTTTCTCCTCTGATTAGATTTTCCTTTAATGTAATTCCTCTCTCTGCTGATTTTCATCATTGTTTTTCATTTCTTCTTCATGGAATACTTTGCTGAGGATGTTCTGTAGTGCAGACTTCTAGTTGTAAATTCTTTTAACTTTTGTTTATCATGGAAGATTTTTATTTTGTCATCAAATCTAAAGCTTAATTTTGCTGGATATGATTCTTGGTTGGCATCCATTTTCTTTCAGAGCTTGGTATATGTTGTTCCATGATCTCCTGGCTTTGTTGGTCTGGGTTGAAAAATCTACTGAGATAGGAATTGGTCTCCCCCTATATGTGTTCTGATTTGTCTCTCTTGCAGCTTTTAAGATTGTATCCTTATTCTGTATGCTAGGCATTATCATTATAATGTGCCTTGGTGTAGATCTGTTGTAATTTTGTATATTTCGTGTCCTGAAAGCCTCTTGAATTTGGTTTCCAATACATTCTTCATGCTTGGGAAATTTTCTGAGATTATCTCATTGAAAAGATTGTGCATTCCTTTTATTTGAAACTCTTTGCCTTCCTCTATCCCAATAACTCTTAGATTTGATCTTTTGATGCTGTCACATAATTTTTGGATGTTCTGTTCAGGGTTTCTAATTATCTTCACTGTGTGATCAACTTTATTTTCCAGGTAGTATACTTTGACTTCATTATCTGATGGTCTTTCTTCTAAGTGATTGAATCTATTGAGTTTTTTAATTTGATTTGTTGTATCCTTCATTTCAAGGATTTCTGTTTTTTGTTTTTTTGGTTTTTTTTCAGAATCTCTATCTCCCTCTTAAAATAATCTTTTGCTACCTGTATTTGCTCTCTTATCTCATTGTTGGAATGATCAATTTTTGCCTGTATTTGCTCATTTGGGTCGTTCTTTAATTCACAAATCATTTTAATTATGAACCTTCTGAGCTTCTTCTCTGAAATTTCATCAACTTCGCTATCTGTGGGTTCTGTTATTATAGTGTCCTGGATTGTTTGGGGGCACTTTCCTCCCCCTTTTTGTTTTTCATGTTGTCTATGTGTCTTCCTTTCTTACAGTGTGGATCTGAGTTATTACAGTTTCTTCCCTATATTCTTGTAGTACCTGTGCAGTTTGTCTGTACCTCTCCTTAATGTTGGGCTTCCAGACACTGCTGGTGTCCCTCAATGAATGCTACTGAATCCTAGATCTGGGTCCTATACAAGTTGGTGTGAGTGGATCTTTGCCACTGGGCTTGACCTCCCTTGGTGGTCTGCTGGTCAGAAGGGTTCATCCTTCCTCAGAGGCTAGGCTCTGGTGGGTGTCTGCCCTGCAGTGTGTCTGGGACCTGCACAGGCTAGTCCCAGCTCTGTCATTTTGAAAATGAAGATGATAGTGAGAGGGTTGTGAAGAGCAGTAAATAATATTAATAAGATAAGTAAATACATTTATTAAATTAATAGATGTTACAGCCACACAATAAATGTTCAATATGGAATTCTGGTATATGCTAGAGTTTTTAAGAGATGAAAGGAAGTACACATACCAATGACAAAAACTAACAAAACATAGAAAACAAATTAAAGAGGTAGTAAAACAATGCCAATGAGATTAAATCTCAGAATAAGTTTATTTTCCAGAAATTTCTAATCAAAAATAAATCTAGGGGTTGAGGTTGTGGCTCAGCAGTAGAACCCTCACCTAGCACATGCAAGGCCTGGGATTCAATTCTCAGCCCCACATAAACATAAATAAATAAAATAAAGGTGTTGTGCCCAACTACACCTAAAAAATAAATGTAAAAAAAAAATCTGATTAACAAAAAATAAGTTTACATGATTGTGTGGGGGAGGAAAAGAAGTTTGACATATTTTAATTGACAACAGAGTTTTAAAAGAGTTGAAACTATCTGCTTATCTTCTCTGCTTTATCAAGAGAAAAATATTTAAGATTTTTATGATGAGATAAACATAAAATTAGATAAAGAGGCAATTTGATAAAGTATTAACTATAATATACTAAATATTTCAAGCTTAGAAGGGCAAATTTTAACTAATATATAAAGCATGTAGATGTGATGTGCAAATCATTTTACTAATCAAAGAGAAATAACATATGATGCATAAGTTGAAAATATGTGAAACTTTCAAAACAGGAGAAAAATTAGAGCATTTTGGAAACTGTAAATCAATGAGCTTAATGTCAAACTGAAGAAATTTTAGAAGAGATTACTAGACAGGTGACTGAGAAGTAACAAAGAAGAAAGCAATAATTATAAGGAATTATTATGATTAATGCCTTTACTGTGTAAATTCCTTTTAAAATACAATTTCTAAATTGGTGTCAGAATAATGCCACACATATCTTCATTCTCAGTTTTAGAAAGATCCTTGACATACTTTTGTAATCCTTATGGATATTAGTTGAATTAACAGATTTGCAGTTTATAGGCCAACTATTTTTTAAAATTGTGACTACTGCACTTATGCTACCTTGGAATTAAAACTTTATTTATCTACCACATTTCTCTAGCTATGATATTATTATATTCAAATTTACCAACAACTTAATAGAAATACAGAAGTTATACTTATAAATTATAGGTATAACACAAACTGGGAAAATATAAAGCAAGTTAAATAACAAAATGAATCTTTAACAGGATGTTTATATACTGAAACACTGAATATATAAGAAATATGAAATGTTAAAGGGAAAGCAGTAATCTCAAGGATAGCATTTACTTAATGCAATAAATTGTACCAAAATAAATACAAGAAGGCCTAATAAATAGCTCATAAACAGAAACAGAGGTGTGATATAATGGCTTAACAAAATTAGTGTGATCTTTGGCTATATTAATAGAAGTAAATTGCACATGCAGAACAAAAAATATTTCACTGATATGTATATATATATATATATATATATATATATATATATATATTGATAGATAGATAGATATAGATAGATATATAGGTATATGTAAATCTATATCTAATCAGTGTACTATATTTTTCATATACCACAACATTTGTTAGGAAGGGGAAAGAGAAGTTAGAACTGATTCAATGATGGCATTTGGGATAATGAGGGTGTTTGAAAACCTATAGAATGCTTCAAGATACATAAGAAGAGAAACATAAGAAATTTATTAATTATGCTTTTTACTTTCTGTAGTTCTGATGCTTTGATATTGGGGTCTGGCTAATTCTGAAGAGACTGTGAGTTCCAGGGCCAGTGAATCCTAGAGATAGCAAACTATTACCTGAGAACACACTTTCCAAATGCAAATCAACCAAATCAGACCCTCTATACTCAACCATCTCCTTTATTAGGTTCTCAGGCAATGATCAAAATATTCCTTGCTTTAATCATCTCAAGGCCAATGACCAGACAATTAGAAATAGCCCTTATACTTCAGAACCTACTGAACATATTCAAAGTAGCTGATCCGAGGCATGCCTACCCTGCTTTGTCTAACCATTCCTAACCAAATCACAGTATTCTTGTGCATATTTCCCCACTGTCCACTCTGCCTCCTAACCAATTCTGGTGCTTCTTCGTGTAACTCTACAAGTATGACATGCCTCTCCCTCTTGGGGAAATCTGAATAATAAACTCGTTTCAATGTCAGTTGTCTCCTGATCTGTTGAGCCACAGCACAGAAATAATACCAGAAATATTATATAATAATAACTTAAAATAATAATACATTTTAAGACCCTAATGAATAGAATCTTAAAAGCCCCAAGAAATATTTACTTTTATCAAGTAATCATTCATTGAACACTTATTAGCTGTCAAACACCCTTCTGTGTACATAAATTTTAATTAGAAAACCATACTTCTTAAATTTATAAGACTTTATTCTATCTTCTGTGATTTCCTTCATGATCCAATCCTAAGTCTTAAGACTGATTGATTACATTAAAGTATGTATTCAAAGGTACTTAAGATATTTACCAACCTGCCTGCCATTATGTTGACGAATCAGAATGCTGCCAGCTCCAGAATTAGAACTGGATGCTGGAGACTCATTCTGGACCAGCTTGGTCCCTTTAGTTGCTCAATAGTTTCAAGGTTTGGGACACCTTAGGGAAGGATGTGAGATGGTAATGAGGTTAGTGAGAGTAGTATTGTCACATTGTAATAACTGATATGCATGACCATACCAGTTCTCATCTTTTCTTTTTTTTTTTTTTTGAACTGACAACTGAACCCACGAGCTCTCTACCACTCAGTCCTTTTTATTTTTTATTATTTTATTTTAAGACAAAGTTTAACTAAGTTGCTGAATTTCTCATTATGTTGCTAAGGTAGGTTTCCAACTTGTGGTCCTTCTACCTCAGTCTCCTAAGTATCCAGGATTATAGGCATGCACCGCCACTCCCAGCCATACCAGAACTCTTTTAAGTATCAGCCTTGATACTATATCCCTTAGTCCTCTCTTCTATCTCTTGCCCTGTTCAAATTCTTTCAGTCATTCATTTTATGAAGTAAATTATATGCTTTGGTCATTCTGCTCAGAATAATGAAGTGGTCTATAAATTTAGAGTGGACTCTGCATCCTGATTGGAATTCTCCACTTCTATTCAGATCACTAAAATTATGCTTTTTAAGCATTAATAAAATGAAAATACAATGTCCTTTTTAATAAAGTGCTTTATTGAAATAAAAATTATAGGAATTATTCCTTCTCCAGCTGGCAAGCAAGCTAATTGAAAATTTATCACATATTCCTCAAGCCAGAAAGCCTTCCATATATTTTATATTGTATTTTGATACTAAATAAGCTTTATTTCCCATATTGGAAAAGTTAATGTGCTCACTAATCTAAAACTCTGTATAATTGACAACAAATATTCCAGTGGATATAAATTAGTAGGTTGTTCTGAACTTGAAAAAGAGGGAGGAAAAATGACACTATTTTTAAAAATGATAATATAATCAAAAGTATAATACTCAAAAAGACCTTATGTTTTCAGAAACATTGTTCTAATAATATTGTATATAACAATATTAATTGGATATTGGAAGAAATCTATGATAAAAATCTTTACTAATTATGGTATTATTAAATATTAACCTGAGAAACTGTGGTTGTATCTCAGTGGTAGAATGCTTGCTTTGCATGTACAAGGCTCTGGGCTTACTCCTCAACACAAAATAAATTAAAAATATAAAAAATAAAACATAAACTACCATTATTTGCCAAAAGTCATAACTAATTATTCAGTTGAGATTACATATTACTGATAATTTTTTGAAATTTAAATACAAAGTTATTTTACTTTCCAAATGATGGTTTTATCTTATTTTTAAGCCTATACTAGATATTTCAAACTGTATTTCAGGTCAATCGTTAATGTTATAATAGTTTTTTTTACCTTAGAATTGGTAACCTTTCAAAAATATATCTCCCCTTAAAATTTCAATTGAATTCCTCAATTAGCCCATATTTGGCAACTACAAGTTTTTTCTAAGCAACTTGTAGTGCTACATTTCCTTTGATGGCTGTAGTCATCAAATGCAAATTTGCTTAACAGATTTGTCTGACCTTCAATAATAAGCTATTAGACAGAGCTTTCAAAGCCAATTAAATGAACATCAAATTCCTTTGTGAATCAGAAATGTCCACATTGTGCAAAAGGATAATAGATCAGATGTATTTGCTAATACTCAACGTAAGAGACAGGTGTTTGGCTGAAGATAGTGAAAGCAGGGGACCAGAGTTTTAGATTATAGTCTCAGATTCTTTTAGCTGGAAGGGTACTTTAAATGCCGTCTAACATAATCACCATTTGAATATTGCACCTATGACCTCTATTCTTGTTTTGAATGCCCATATTCTCTTAAGGGAACACAGTGCTTCTTTGCATGTTCATTTAATTTCTCCTTTGGAAATCATTCATGCTCATATTGAAATCCAGAGCCTTCAAGAAAATGGAGAGAAACAAGATATAAACCAATTTAGAAAAGCAATATTAATAATTTATTATTAATAATTAACATTAATAATTTACTTGATGCAGCTAGTAAGTAGACATTTGAGACACAATTTAATTCAATTTTTCACTGATTTTTTTTCTATGTTGGTAACTTTAGTCATATGCAAAATTCCTCAGATTCAGTTGTTTGTCTCCTGAATCATTTTAGAATCTGTCTATGATAAGAATCTTTAGGGAACCCAAGGGAAAAGGTGAATTCCACCTAGACTTTTCTGTTTCCCTTAAACTATCAAGGTTACCATATATTCTCCTTGATTACTAGGCAGAAGAGAAATCTAGATTTATACCTGTGTATTGGAGACATGGTGACATAATTTATGTAATATTAAAAGACTTGGTTTTATGGTTTTAATTCTACCTTCAGGAAGCTTTATAATCACTGATTGAGTCACCATGCTACTCTGGCTCTCATTTTCCTCATCTACAAATGGAGAATAAATACAACTAAAATTCAGTGTTGTTGTGAGAATTAAAAGAAATAGTATAGAACATATAGCAAACTAAAACCCTTCATCTTGTCTCATTCTCCTTAAATACACTAGCAATGTGATTTGGGAAACTTAATGCATTAAATGAAAAGTAAATGGGTTAACTAACTCATATATACAAATTGTGCAAAATTCACAATATTCAAATATCATTTCAGTACAAATAAACTTTTAAAAATAAGGATACTATCCCTCCTGTCACTTCAAACTCTTTAGGAGCCCAAGCAAAAATTGAAGGTAGCATTATTATTATATTAAATAAAATGATATAAATAAAACCAAACAAATAAGAACAGTAGCTGTTATCTACTGGGTGTTATGTGCTAATCACTGTTCTCAAATACTTAACACATATATTTTTTCTCGTGCTGTTATGGCTGGGAACCAACTAATCCTAGATGCAGTATTCTTTCCTGTCTACTCTTGACACCCCGCAACCATCCACTGGTTTTATATTTGATTAAACATTAAAAATACATTTGGTATTATTTCCAAAGATCCTTTACAACTGCCTCAAGAACCATGATTTGGATTGTCAATATGCAGTAAGACATCAATTTCGTCATTAATCTTTGCTTGATACTGCAATTAGAAGGTTAAAAATTATTAGATTCTGATTTTGAATTATTCTTTCCATTTATGATGCTTTTTAGTCAGGAATTTTCAAAAATGCATATAAGCCTGACTATTTTCACTACATGTACTCAAGTATTTACAGCCATTTTAAATACGAACATAATATTGGCATTTATTGATTCATTCACTGATTTATTCATTCAAATAATAATAAAACACCTATCATTCTATATACTACTCTTCTTTCATAACAGTGAATGCCATCTTTTGTCAAATATGTCTTGACACAAGATACTTTTAAGGCTTTGAAAAAACAACAAAACCCTCTCTTTACTTCTCATTATTTTATCTTTTATTGTTGCTTTCTTCTACTGTATTTACATATTTCCTTTTCTCACAAATTCCTTTCTCCCTTTTACTACAGATTTATGAAGCAACTACCAAGTCATTTTCTGCTTCATCATCTCTTTCTAATTAACACTGCTAACATTAGAAGCCTTAGATGTCTACCTCTTCCATTGAAATAGGAATTTTAGTACTCTCAGTTACAAATCATGACAGTATTTGCTGAATTTTACATGATGGTTACTATTTTTGTTTATACTTTTTGGGAAAAATATATCCATCTTACAGGAGTTTGCAAATACCATCAAAATACTTTCATATCAATGTGCATGAGCACTATTTTAGCTTTCTTAATAAAATGTCAATGCATAGCAAGTTTGCCCTTGAAACTTTTTTCCTCCAAAGAGTACACTTAAGTTAAAAGGTAAGTATGAACTCTTTATGTTACATATAATAAACTTGATTTTCTACAGTGGTGAGAAAAAAAAAAGAAGTAGGTTTTATAAATTCTAACCCTTTCTTGCATAAGTTTGAGTAAGATAACATGGAGACAAATTACTTGAGCTCTTGACTCTAGTAGTTCATACAATACCATTATATATAAGTGGGCTTTAGTACCCTCTCTGCTTGCAACTCTATTTCCTCTCGTTATGTACTTATTAAAAGTTTTTCTTTAAAGTCCCTTGTTGTCATGAGCCATCCATGGGCTATGTATGTATGAGCTATGCGCATTTGATCATATGAGGGGACTGGCCTAATGTTACTGCCTGATTGGGCTATGTGACCTATGTGTCCTTCTCACTCTGCCTATGATACCACACAGCTCCTGAGATTAGTGTAGCTTTCCAAGATGTCAGTCAATCTGCTGACCACCACAATACATCACCAAGTAAGACTCCACCCTTCGAAACCCAATCCCTTGCCTTATTTGGGTGGATCTGTCTTGAATGTCTTTCCCCTAAATAAAAACAGGGGTTCAGGGTGTGCTCTCTCTCTTGCCTCTTGCCTCCCTTGCTCTCTTTGCTTTCCAGAATAGGAGCTGAGGTCTCAGAGCCATCCCTGACACCCAAAAAAGGTATTTCTGGGTGTGTGTGTGTGTGTGTGTGTGTGTGTGTTTTGTTGTTGTTGTTGCCAGCCCAGCCACACTCGGTCCCAAGTCACAAACCCTTCAGTCTAAAGCAGTATATCTTGCTTCAACCAAGCAAATGTTCCATCTATATAACATCTATGTTGGAACTGTCTTTCAATAGTTTTTCTTTCATTTCCACAGTATTCCTAGACAGAATCTTTATTACCTCATATCCACTTTACGGTAACCTACCTGGTCTTTTCCCTCAGCCTCATTTTACTCCAACTCATCCTGGTACTTAACTCTATTAATATTTCAGGAAGTTCCTAATTCCATTTCCACAAGAACTGGCCTTTCATCATTTCCAATGACACTTGTTTCTCTGAACCATGAATTTGTGTATTGAAGGTTTGACACTAAGTCATGAAATATCTCATTTTATTGCATAATTGTTTTATGTGCATACTTCTACCTCCCCAGCACAGCAGAAACCTCCTTCTAGACAGAAAACATGTCTTAGGAGCTCTGACTGAAATGACATATAACTGAGTCCTGAATTTTGTGAAGTCTCTCTTAAATTAGAGCCCTCAATGCATTAGCATAATGATATGCACCCCATACAAACTCAAAAGCCACATATTGAAAGCCTGCAATATGGAGCTTTTTAACAATCACATAGTAAATCTGCTTAACAAGCGTCAAAATATCAAGAGCCTCAAAAATGTTTTCAGTAAAAAATCTTGTCATTTCTCTAATAAGTAAACACTAGTTCAATGTAATCGTCAACATGAGTTACTTACCAAGGCAAATTTTTTGTTGAGAATCATCTGCTCCACCAAAGATGACTCATTATGGAAGAGATGGGGCTGCATATGACTCCACATATGAGGAAACCACCAGAACTCATCAACAGACCCCAAAAGACAGTCATCCCCTTCATCTTCCTCTTCAGTTCCTTTAGGGGGGAAGTGATTATTTAATTAATTCCAGTTACACTATTCTGCCACTATCTATCTATCTATCTATCTATTTATCTAATTTATACTCTCATATATTACATTTACACTACCTTACATACATATAAGGATTTGAACATAAAATGTAACAAAGCAAAATCTGTTATGCAAAAACCAGTGATTGTTATAAAGCAGTTTTTAATATGGTTAAACAAGAGACATGGATGTATATAACCACTGCAAGATGGATGTATGTCCACTCCCAAGGACATTAAAACTCTTCTCTTTTAGCATCTTTGTACAATTTGTAGTTTGAAGAAAATGGGGGAAATAGAAAATGTAACCATTGGAATTTAAAGTATGGAAAGTTGTGATAGAGCCCTAGTAGTAAATCATTTTGACATGGGTTATATATACAGTCACAACAAAATAATTTCATAATTCATTTGGGTCCCTCAGGAAACCATGTCATTTAAGATTAAGTCAGTTATTCATTGCAATTTTCACACTGAAAATAGGCAAAAGTCTCTTGGGATTTCTCAGTAATCAATTCATTGCTGATCTCTATCTCCCCAGGAATACGATTGTGGGTAAAGTAAACTGAGGGTCCCTAGTTTATAAAAAGTCTCTTGCCAGGTGCTTTTGCATTCCATTCCTTGTTACATAGGACTATCTTTTCCTGAATCTATTTTGTCATTTCTCCTTCACTCATTTTTCTTTGTTTTCGTTTTCTTTTTTTTTTTTTTATTGGTTGTTCAAAACATTACAAAGCTCTTGACATATCATATTTCATACATTTGATTCAAGTGGGTTATGAACTCCCATTTTACCCCATATACAGATTGCAGAATCACATTGGTTACACATCCACGTTTTTACATATTGCCATACTAGTGACTGTTGTATTCTGCTATCTTTCCTAATTATACTTTGCTCAAATTTATTTATGAAGACAGAGTGACTCATCTCAGTGATCTTCAGAAAGACAGCTCAGACATTACCCTTTCCTGTACACCACAGTGAATCTATGAGTAAAATGTGTGTACACTGTAATCATGCAGGGGTTAGACAAACGACGTCTGTCTGCCCTCCAACTGATTTATCTTAACTCACATAGTAGGCATAGTAGTAGGTCTGTCCTGTTTTTTCTTGATAGCTCTGTTTTATCTGATTTTCTTTAACCCCACTTTAGGCATGTTATAAATAAAAAGTAATTATATTGAGAACAATTGCCAAACATTATGATTAAAAGCAGCTGAAATGTAGTTGTTCATGGTTGGATTGCCTCAGCATCCTGCTGTCCATTTTTTCTCCAGCTCTGCCCTCCTTGTCAAACTGGAGGTAGAAGAAAGAGAAGTCAAATTCGTCAATTTTTTTTTTTAATTTTTTATTGTGGGTTGTTCAAAACATTACAAATTTCTTGACATATAATATTCCACACTTTGATTCAAGTGGGTTATGAACTCCCACCTTCACCCCATACACAGATTGCAGAATCACATCAGTTACACATCCATTGATTTACA
>NW_026000057.1:47130898-47154041 GCF_001458135.2 Marmota marmota marmota | reverse complement strand
CTCAGCAGGCCGCTGGGCCTGCTCTGTGGATGGTCACAGTTCCCTCTACCTTGCCAGCGCTGGGGGAGGGGGCGGCTCTGCCTCTCAGCAGGCAGCTGCTCCTCTTCTGCTGGTGGGTCGCAGGCCCGCCTACCTTGCCGGAGTGATTGGAAGCTCTGTTCAGCCGTGGGCCACTGGGCCTTTTCTGCCGGTGGTCACCGTTCCGCCTACCTGGCAGGCGCTGGGGGTGGGGGGCGGCTCTGCTTCTCAGCAGGCCGCTGGGCCTGCTCTGTGGATGGTCACAGTTCCCTCTCAAATTCGTCAATTTTTAAAGACCATTTCCGAAGTTCTTACAAAACTTGCTTACAAAGTTATTGCAAATTATGATTTATTATACTATTTATCTATTAAAAAAACTTTTTGCAGTATTTTATCAGCAGTATTTCCTTCTCTGATATTAAAAAGCTTCCTTGACTAAGATTTACCTTGTTCCAAGAACAATGTTATATGCTTTACTCCCAGTGTCTCTGGAGGCTAAAGCAGGAGGCTCACAAGTTTAAAGCCAGCCTCAGCAATAGTGGAATGCTCAATGAGACACTTTCTCTAAAAATATACAAAATAAGGTTGAGGATGTGGTTTAGTGGCCAAGTGCACCTGAGTTCAATCACTGGTCACAAAGAAAAAAAAAAGTTACATTTTTTACAACATCATTTGATTTAATTCTCATAACAGCCCTATGAGCTCAGAGTCATTGCTAAATCCCATTTACAGGTAAAGAAATTGGTCTCTAAAGAGATAAAGTAACTTGTCCCAACTCACTGAAAGTGCTGGGACAGAACCTGAATCTAGAACCTGAATTCTAATTCATATGAAGCAATTCCAAATTCAGAGCCCCAGCTATGATTCATTGGACAAAGGAGGAATAAAAAGTAAGATAAAAATTTCAATTCAATATCACAATCTTTTGATGTTTTAGTAACTTTTGATGCAAATAAATTTACATATGTATTTCTCTATGTGATTTGGTGAAATAGGTCAATCTAAAGATTCTATAGATAAAAAGAAAATTTTGCCATTTGGCTCCGGAATTAACTGTTGCCAAATAAATAACAAATATTCAGTTTTTCTAATACATAAGAATTGGGCTCTAGCTGATTTAGGATTAAGACAGGTTTTTGATACTTAATAATTTATGACTATGGCACCTTTAAATTTTTATGATCTTATCTAGAAAGTGAGTTACATACTATATAACTCCTAGGATTCATTGAATAGGTACATGAAAAGTATTTAGCAATGTACATTGGATGTAGTTATTCCTCACTATAAGAGAAGTTTGATCTTTATTTCTATCTCTATTTCTCACCAAAATGCACAACCCTTCAAAACTTAAAAGAAATCACATAAGTAACGCTTTTTCCTGAAAAAAATTCTTATACTATGACAGTGCAGCTTTTCTCCTTACATTCAAGAAAAGTAAAATGATAGAATTTTTAATAGAAAAAATTAATTATTAATTTAGAAAGGAAACAATGTAATTAAATTTTATAATATCTAACTGTTGAAAGACAGAGTATTAAATTTTATGTGCTTCCACTGAAAAATTCTTCTACTGGTTATAAGACAACCCTGGCCACAGTTTTGTGTAAGTTGTCATATTTTACACAGATAAAAAAGCCTTTGAACCTTGGTCTTAGCTTTCTCTTGTGTTTTACTTTCCCTGGCTTAGAGAGAGGGCGCTTTTATTGTGAGCTATGAGAAATGCCGAAGCAAAGAAAAAATAGAGGACAAATCTTCCACAAGTAAGAAAGGAGAGGGACAGGCAGAATAATTTTCATGCATTCAGTGTTTGGTGAGAAGAGAATCGAGTTTCTAGGAATATTTGCTTGTACTGCCTTGATGAGTTTAGGTTTTCCTAGGTTTCCTACTATGGTTCTTCCAAAAATCTTCCTCTCTGCCTCACTGATAACTACATATTCTATATGTCCTTGATCTCACTCTGGGGATTCCTTATCTGTATATTAACTTTTAATTTTTTCAAAGGATGTCAAATAATCTACAATAAGCACACTGAAATTAGGATAGATTTAGAAAGAGATTTCATAATAATACTCTTTTATTGCTTTAAGTTTGTGGGGATCCACATTGGCAAATTTAGTGGTGCTAGAAAGATGAACTGAACTTTTGCACATTAAAAAAAATGTTTTCACTTTATATATCTATACCAACGTAGTAGAACTTTACTGTAAACGAGTAATTTAGAATATGTCACTGTGTTTTCATTTTTGAGGTTATAATAAATACTGAAATTTGTGTCAATAATAATATAAAGTTAAACCATGATTATGGAATTCCCAGTAAATCTTTAGAATAATCACAGAAAAGTGTATATTTTATTATTATTTTTTATTTTTTGGTTTTGATTTGCTTGTGTGTGTGTGTGTGTGTGTGTATGTGTGTGGTACCAAGAAAATAAACCAGGACCATTCTATCACTGAGATACATCCCCAGCCCTTTTTACTTTATTTTTTACAGGGTTTCACTATGTTGCCAATGCTGTCATTGAACTTGCAATCTTTCAGACTCAATCTCCCAAATTACTGGGATTACAGGTATGCATGGCTTGAAAAGTTGTCTTTTATATATTTGTTTAAGTAATTAGAGTAATAAGGCTTTCAGAGCTTCCTATGTTAAGGTCATTCTTAGAGCTCAGAAAATTTTCAAATTAAGAAGCAAAGTCATGGGGCTGGGGCTGGGGCTCAGTGGTAGCGCACTTGCCAAGCATGTGTGAGGCACTGGGTTCGATTCTCAGCACCCCATATAAATACATAAATAAAATAAAGGCCTATCAACAACTAAAAAAAATTTTTAAAAGAAGCAAAGTCACACATAGTTTTATGAAAATACATAGTGGATGAAATACACTTTGTGTGATATGAAATATATCAGAGTCAATTCTCACAACACTGCAACTTCCATGAAAACAAGTGAAAATTCACTTATTACAGAAATGTAATAAGTGTTACTTCTATTTAAAAATGAAGTTACTATTGAATTTCCTTTATGGAAATGAAAACAGGTATTGTTGATATTAAATGTATATAGGAAGAATTATCACCATAATAATCTTGTTAAACCCTTGAAGGTACACATTACCTATACACAAAAGAATTCATATTATCAAAGTAAAAAATTAAAAGCATTTAAAATTATGGAAAATTACTGGAAAATGTGCTAAAATATAAAGTCATTTTAAAATTACTTATCATTTAATTCATAATTTAATTGAATGAATTATATATGTATAATGTAAAATGCAGAATGAACAGTGAAAAGTAACTAATTTTCATCCTTGTCATTCATTTCCCAAATTTTCTTCTTCACAGATACCATTCAAACCAGCTTATTGTGAATTTTGCAGAGACATCATATATCGGTACCAACAGCTGTGCAACTATGAGCAAACTAGCCATTCTATATCTCAGTTTCCAGATGAATCACTGATTTATAAATTCTAAGATTGTAGAAAAATTTAATTTTACTGTGATACATAGTTATTTTTTAAAGAAGAAACAAAAAGGTAGCAAAAAGGAAAGAAAAAGTAAAATGAAAAATGTTAAAATTAAATATTTTTCTACATCAAAATCACCATTAGGAAAGTGAATAGACTACTCAGACAGTGAGAGAAAAGTATTCGTAACACAAGTAATTGAAAAAGAGCTCTGTGTTTTGTAAGGGTTCTGTGTTGGGGATCGGGGTCTCTGATAGCTTCATGACATGATTGGTGTTACTCTACCATTTCAGATTCTTTCCTTCTTTCTTTAGTGGCATGCTTGGTGGCTAGGAAAAATTCTGTGCAAAGACACAGGATGCCTAGCTGCTGTAGCAATGCCCTGCATGAGGAGGCTCTATGCTAGAGTCTTTTCAGACTCAACATTTATCTAAGGCACTCAGCTCTTGTGAATAAAGAAAATTTCTTATTAGACAACCACAATGTTGCACCAAGCTCTGCTGTGCCTGAACTTGTCCACAAAACAGTAACTTTAAACAATGGGCTTTCTTGAGAGCTACACAAAGCTCCTAACATGCACATCACAACTACAGTATGTAACTGAGGAATAAGCTGCATAATGCTGCTAACTCTGTAACCTGCCTAATGACACAATGAGCAATAATGTACTACTGATGCCACTGATCTAATGTAACTTATTGATTATGAATAAAGCTGTCAGCTTGGACAAGGGGCTTTTTCTAACATTCTGCTACTTTGCCTCTGCATCTTGTCTCTCTACCTCTGTGTCTCTTCTATTTTTCTTACAATGTTTGCACAGAGAATTTCTATAAATCAACAATAAAATCCAGAAAATAGAAAAAAAATGCTTCTCAATAAAGGTATTGACAGACAATAAACATAAGAAAAAAGCTTGTATGCTAGACATCAGAAAAATATATATAAAAACATAATATGACATTTCTATATGCCTACTAGAAAGGCTAAAATTAACAAGAAAAAATCAAACATTAACAAGATTTTAGAGCAAGATTTTAGAACACTGATACTATTGAAAATATAAATTGGTAAAACAAATTTGAAATATTTGTCATTTTTCAAATTTGATTGTCATTTTCTGTTAAATCTGATCATATGTTTGCTATACAACTAGAAATTCCACTCCCTGCTGATATCCAATAGAAAAAAATATACTTAAGTTTCTGAAGGACAGGTATAAAGATTTTCATAACAGGTCTATTAAAAACAGCCAAGTCTAGAAATAATGCAGTCATCTATATTGGAATGGAATGGATAAAGAAATGTTTGTATATGCAAATAATGGAATACTACAAAGAATGAAAAATGAAGAAATAAACCTATACATAATAATATCTATGAAACAAAAACAGTTGAACTAAAAACTGGTAACAAATGAGTTATTTTACATGTATCTCAAAATGAGGCAAATCTCAGATGGTATCAGAAGTGAGTATAATAATTCTGTTTGAGGAAAACTAATGACTGTAAGGGAGTATGAGGTGGCAGTGCTCTGGTTTTGTTACCTTATTTGATCTCCCTATGAATTACACAGATGTGTATAGTTTGTCAAAATTAACTGAAGAGCCCATCTAGTATTTATTCATTTTAGATACATAAATTATAATAATAAGAAAGAAGTTCATTAGATAATATCATAACCTTTCAAGTGATAAACAATTTTAATGGTTACAATAGTATGTTAGATGGGGTCAAATTATATGGAAAATAGAGGAAGTACATATGGAATGTAGAGGTTTACTATTTTAAATAGAGTGGTCAAATAAAAAAGCCTTATGAGAATAGTTAATCTCTTTTTCTTACCTGTGTGGTAAAATTTTCCTGAAAATCCCAAGTTGAATGTAAAATTTCTGATTTGTTCCCGCAAAAGATTCTGAGTCTCAAGCAGGGCCTGTAATATAGAATTTTTTAAAATGTATGAGGTCAAGAATGACATTCAGACATTTTTAAAAGACATCTTCCTTTTGCAGGTATAGAATAAAACCACTTTTTTATACTTGGCCCAATTAAATGATGGAAAGTAGTTATCACTTTAAAATTAGAGAGATACTTTTAAGATTACATAAACATAAATATTTTTATCCTTTAGCTTATAATAAATCAACAAAAAATTTCAGCTAAGAAGGGGAATTTAAGTGAAAAGTTTAATCTGTGTGCAGAAAAGGAACTTGTATGTAATATGTAAAATATGTATCTTTTATCACCCAGGGACATAGATAACGAATGTCAAAAAAATGTCACTCAATTTAAAGAAAGCTATGTAACATCGAATGAGGAAAGAAGCAAATTGTTATTTCTCAGATACATTTTTGGCCTTCAAAATGCAAGACTTTTCTATCTTAAATCTGAGAGTCCCAAAAGATGATGACTGCTATTCAAAAAAGGGTATGGGTATCATGATAAAGTAAATCTCTGATTTGTACTTTTTTAAATAAAACAAACAACAAAATGCACTATTTCTAACAAGTAAACAATTTTTGAAGTAAAGTTTTGCTCTATCTATACAATTGTGTTATATATTTATGTATTTTGTTCTATGTTTATGCTACATAAATAAATATATATGCTATATATTTATAACAGGTTGTGACTATTTAGTGTACTTTCCATTCTTGTACTTTTCTTTCTCATTATTTAAATTCTATTTTTTATATTCTTCCTCTGTCTCTCTGCAACATGCACATGTGTGTGTGCAGACACACACACGAGCACACTATAGTAGTTGAGTGCTCACCTCAACTGGACAAAAAGTAGCGATGTTAGATTGGTTAAGGAGATTGGTTAACACATCTTTTACACCTGAGGAAAGTTTCGGACAAATGACTTGCTCTTTTTTCACAGATAAAATTAGTGGTGGATCCTAGATTAAAGATATATATCCAAATTTTGTTCTCCTTTTACTCTATCATTCCAGATCCTTTCCTTCTTTCTTTAGTACAGGTGGGGCCATAACTAAATCTTTTTTTTTTTTTTCTGATATCAGAGTGACAAGTGGAAACCCTGCACTATCAGATTCATATTGTTTCAATCATGTTCATTATGTTTCAATCTTTGGGGATAAACAAATAATCTCTTTTTATTTGGTGATCATCTGAATAAAATGTATGATGAGTTATGTGTTAAGGGAAGGAAAAGAGCTTTTATTAAATTTAAACTCATCTGATCAATAACCGAATACCTTTCTATCACTTTATTTAAATGAACAACTTCTTTGGTGTACATAACTGAGCCATGTATTATATGGAAACAGATGACACTCAAAAATTAAAGTAGGCCTGTTAGTAGATCTGCACACCTCATTACAGGAACAAGATTGACTGATGGTCATGCCACTGGGGACACACAGGTCTTGCCCTTACCAGGGTAGGGCATGGGTTAATCATGGGAAACAAATTGGTAGGCATAATGAAGTGAGGAATGGGACCTGTAGGTGATAAACTGGACTATGGTAAGCTGGGAGTTGCCTGGGTGAACAGTTTGAACTTCTCTATTTCTTCTGGAAGGAAGATCAGGTGAGGAATGTGAAGGTGTAAATGAAATTCCACCTCTGGTACTTATATTGCAGTTATTAAGAGGACAGGTTTAGAGGTCAGATGGCCTCAGATGGAATTCTGGATCTGTCCTTATTCTTCTTTGAGCATGTTGTTAAATAACTCTATGAGTCAGTCTCTTCATTTATAAGGTAGGCATAGTAATAATTACCTCAAAGCTCTGTCGTGTGAATTAAATGAAATAATTCATTCATGCCCAGCAATTATTAAGTGCTGCTCTTCTGTTATTGCTGCTGATACTATTACAACTACTCATATGGTTATTATTATTAAATGATATAGGAGAATTCACATTACCTGTCCAAACTTTTTCCTTCATCTGTAAATTGGAGACAGTGATCTAACCCATGGAATATTAATACAGATTATAAGAAATAATATATAGCTGGGTGAAGTTGTGCACACCTGTAATCCCAGCCACTTAGAGGTTGAGACAGGAGGTTTACAAGTTCAAAGCCAGACTCAGCAATGGTGAGGTGCTAAGCTAAGACAGAGTCTATAAATAAAATACAAAATAGGGCTGAGGATATGGCTCAGTGGTTGAGCACCCCTGAGTTCAATCACATTTAATAATAATAATAATAATAATAATAATAATAATAATAATTAAAGTAAGTTGGAAAACTTTTTAAAAAGTATCATAAAATATTAGATGTTGATGCTGTAATTGTCAGAAGTATCTATCATCTGCCTACCCCTATACCTATCTACTTAACTATCCATCCATTTCATTTACTTTTTAGAACCTTTTACTCTTTATTTCATTTATTTAATTCATTTATTAAATATATTTGTTTTAGTCTTCCCCTACTCTGCCCATCCCTCTAGGCTCTTCACCTCAGGGGAACGTTCTATTTGAGTCTTCATATCTTTCTCTCCTCTTATAACTCTTATATTTCTTCTTTTCCCATATTTATCTCTTCATTTTATTCCTTATTCCCTTTCATTGGTTAAAATAAAGATTTGAAATACATTCTAAATAGTGCTTTGTGTTATTAAATTTTTCTACCTTAAAATTAGGTAAGGCTGACATTCTTTCTGCCTTTTATTTTTTTTTCACATTAAAGTTGAATTTGAACTTTGCTTTGTAATCTTCATTGCCTTTCTAGTGTACTTTTAATAATTTTGATAGAAAGTAAATGAATCTATCCTGTTCTTAGGCCTTAGCTGTTAAAGAATGTATAATATATTTAGGAATTAGTCCCTTCATAAACTAGAATGAATTAATTCCAATTACTGAATTAGCCCTAATTTTTCAGGTTTTATTTGGAAATTTTACACATTTACTTGATATTCTAGAAACAAATATGGAAATATTTAAAAGATATACTGAAACAGATAGCCCATACTAAAATGCCTATGTATGGTGAAGAGGAAAACCTATTTCAAGATGATATTTTATATACTTAAGCCATAATATTTCTCACATTTAAATTATTCTTATAAACCAGTTTGGGAATTTGTCTATGATAATAATATTAAATACTATATTTATCCATTATTTCCAACTATTCAAAATATGCATATCACTGGCCTGTTCAGTGCAAGAAGCTTAAGCATCAGCAATATTTTTAGGCCCTTATCCTTTTCATTAAATTCATTACTAAAATGATTTTATTATTATTCCATTTTAAACTAAAATATTTTATTCATTACTGTAAAGAAAATGCTGTAAAATTATATAAGTGATACTTTGCTTTATTATCTAAAATAACCTGATAATGTCTAAAAGTCTAATCAAAAAAATAAATAAATCAATGTTATCACACTATATTCAAACAACTCATAAATTTCCAGAGCAATCTCTGATATGCAGAGCCCCTGGGCTATGGAAAAGGGAAGTAAATAAGCTCCCCTAACGTGCACCATTTATTATTCTCCTCAGTACCAAGCAAAAACTTTAAGAATATAGATATCTACTTTGAAAACTAGTTTGACTTTTGAAAAATAATCCTTCCTTAAGATGTTTCAAAATAAATATTTAGGATAATCATTGATTTTTTTTAAATAACATATTTTTTTTAAATAACATATTTTAATTAAAATCATTAAAAATAAATAATAAGGATTCTAGTGAGTTCCTTCCATTTTTCAATAACTAAATAAATCCATGAATATTTCAGATATATGGAGATATGGATAAATTAAAACCATAATGCCATGTACAAATATGTATTTATATACAAATGAAGCAGAAATTTCTATAGCAGAAAATAATTCAATGTATTCTTCATAAAACAAAACTGCTTTGCAGCAAAATTTAAAATGCTTATTTGATGATTAAAAAGAAACAAGCCATAAAAAATATGAGAATTACATTTTATATGCAACTCTCCAAATAACATTTCAAAGTTATTTTTTCAAATTTGAGTTTGTACAGTTATCCCACTAACGTCTTAATTTTTAAGTCCTCATTCTACAAAGCCAAGTACATTCCCAAACATTAAAAGATCTAGTTACAAGCAAAAGAAAGATCTAATTTAATAAAATTAATCTCTGAGAATTAAGCAAAATGGCAGTTTTGATACATTTTTGAATTTTATCCAACTTTCTTTAAGAGAATAAATATAAGAAACAGTAAATCAGTGACAAAAATCAAAATTAAATGTAATTGCAAAAACGTCATACTGAGATTTGTGTTAGTATTCATCACATGTGTGACATTCTTTGGGGGAACATCTGCTGATTTTTATATTTTTTTATTTTTCTTCCTAGATTATATTTTTACTTATTTTATTGCCTGTAAGTCAACAATCTGTGTTGGTAAGCCATATTAAAGACAGGGAAGAAATTTTATTGTCAAATAGGGTTTTTCAATAGAAAGAAAAACATTGTTTGAATACAAAATTACAATTAAGACATTTTAATTAATCACATACTACTTATTTTATCATAAATATAAATTTTTATATCTGCTAAAGCAAATAAAAGCAATTGGGCAACTTAAATTCCTGTGGGACTCCACCCATAAGTTATTTGAGTTTATTTTAGCATCTTCACTGGCCTTGAGCCAGGAAGATTTAAGTTTGGCATTACAAACTATTTTGTGGTCCCTCCCACTCAATGGATTGCCCAATGCACTTGACCTCTGTCTTTGCTTGGCTAGGGAGACAGCTTTCATAGCTCCAGAGTGGGGTGTAACCCTTTGGAAATTGGACAGCCCACCTCCTACCTTATTCAGCAAAAGAACATTCCCTGGAAAACTTTTGATGCTTCTCCCATATAAACAAAGCAGACTCGAGCTTTCACTCTCTTTCCAGTGTGGAAGCTTGATCCTGAGAGAGCTGTGCCACCCCCTTTCTAAAATTACTTCCTGTGTCCTGTGGTTTCTTCACCATTTTCTCTTTCTTTCTTTTATTTCACACCAGCCCGTTAAACACAGAGGAAACTCAAATTCCACTGCCTATGCAGGACATGGGTGAGAAGTTCCTGTATCTATATATTTATCTGCACATAGCCCTCAGAAATATTCAAATTGAGATAATGGTAGACATTGCTTAAATAATTTAAGTGATTTCTCCTTTGTCACAAAGCTGACTAAATGCTGAACAACTGACTTGAATAAGCATTTTGGATTTCAGATCTCAAAAAACAAGAATCTTGGGGCTGGGGATGTGGCTCAAGTGGTAGCGCGCTCGCCTGGCGTGCGTGCGGCCCGGGTTGGATCCTCAGCACCACATACAAACAAAGATGTTGTGTCCACCGAAAAATAAATAAATAAATATTAAAAAAAAAAAAAAACAAGAATCTTAACATTGGACACTATTATCACTGGCAAAAAAGAAACCTGGTGATATAATCCTCTAGAAGGATATAAGAGGGTGATCTTCCTTCAACTTTTAACAACTGGTTGCATTCTTAGCTTCCAAAACTTGAAGTTATACTGGAAATGGGAAGACTAGATTGGTCTGTGATACTGCAGCTGTTAGGATTCCTGAGAGGAACATATCCAATAGGATTGGCAAATATGGTTGTGAAGGCAAGCTAAAAAACTAAGAAAGTAGTGTAATTTTGTTAAAGCTTGAGAATAAAGATTGTCTGTGTCCAAGGAGGGACAAAGATGAAAATCTCAGCTCAGAGATAGTGAATTTGTTCTTCCATCTTTTAGTTAGTTATTCAGTCCATCAATGGATTGGATAATACATACCCATTCACATGGATGGTCATCTACGTTATTCAGTTCACCAGTTCAAAATTTTCTCTTTTCTAGAACTTCCCCACTGGCACTCACAAAAATCATATCTTACCAGCTGACCAGGCATCCCTCAGCCCAAACAAGTTTGTGTACAAAACTTATCAATCACATCAGCTAAACTAAAATGTTTACCCATTGGAATTTAGATGATATAACATTCATTGAGTGCACCACCTGTAGGGTTGGGCTTCAGAACACCTAAGGACTATGATGTTCTCCAGCAATCACCTTAGTCTCTATCAGATGAGGTGTAAAATTGGGAAGACTCTATCTTAAAGATTTGTTTATAGATAAAGAAAATATTGAAATATGCTGGAAACAGGTTTGATAAGATAGTGGGATATTATAATAAGATAGTGGGATATTATGATAAGATAGTGGGATATTATGAACAATTAAAGGGAAGACATCTTTACAGAAAAATAATAACCAAGAAGGCTAGGATTAACTACTCTTTGACCTAGCTACACAACTGGCATTCAGTGTGAAACTAAGAAAGAAATGCAGAAAAGATTGGTAAGCTAGCAGAAAGCATAATACTTGGTCACTATCTGCTACAGTATTTAGATTCTCTTAACAAGAAACCTATACATATGGCACTTGTATTGACTTACAAATTCCTGATGATAAACATTCACTCAGCTCCCAGTTGTCCATATTCTAAATTAGAGTATTTATATTTTAAATTGTCAGAATAAACATTAAAAGGTGGAAATGTTTATTCTGGCAGCTTAAAATATGAAGACCAAAGGTGAGAGTATGTTATCTATTTTTTCCATGAATTTTCATCCAGAAACTTGTTAATTAGAATGAGATGTTTTAGAGATCGTATTCCTCCTTCTTAAATTGTTTTAGGCCTGTCCTTGCACATGACTTCACCCACATGGCATATTAAATGTGTAGCAGATTAGGAATCAGAATGATTTTAGACTCTGTCTCTGTTCTTTTTTATTTTTCTTTTATTTTTTGTGGGGGGGGCATACCAGTGATTGAACTCAAGGGCACTCAGCCACTGAGCCACATCCCTTAGCCCTATTTTGTATTTTATTTAGAGACAGGGTCTCACTGAGTTGCTTAGTGCCTCACCCTTGCTGAGGATGGCTTTGAACTTGTGATCCTCCTGCCTCAGCCTCTTGAGCTGTTGGAACTACATGTGTGTGCCACTGAGCCCGGCTCTGACTGTTCGTGACTACTGTATAAACTTGACATATTCAAAATGCTGACTAAGTTACTGAACCTTTACAAATCAGTTTCTGGAAAATAGAATAACAACATATAGATCACAGGTTCAATATGAAAATCACACACAAAATGTATATATGTCCCCCAAATCAAAAACCTTTTCAGCACGTGGAAACTGAGTTCTAGAGTTCTAGCTCTAGGACTGGAATCCACTGTCCTTTCTTCAACCAATTTTACAAAATTCTTTTTGTCCTGTCATGTAACTCCATCTCCCATTTCTTCCTATACCCATGTGAAAATTATAAAGAAAAAAAGGCATCTAAAATTTTAAATTATATTTCAAATTGATCTTTAGCTCTTTGGTTGTTGTCTAATCAACACTAAAGATGAGGATTATCCAAGCAGCTGCATTACAGTAACCATTAAAGGACTTGTATTTCTTCTTAAGACAGTGAATTAGTTTTGTTCCACCACAATGTTCATGTATTTTGTTGTTTGTAGTGTATTAAAAGATTAAGGGCAAAGGTTTTGTAAAAGCTAAGGAAAGAATGTTAATAGTAAATTTGAATTATTTCTGTTATATATATTTAATTTGTCTAGAATATACATTATGAATAAACTTTAAATTATATAGTGATGAATGATTTTCCTAAAACATTTGTTGAACTGAAATTGGCAAATAATGATATGTGAAAAGGAAACAGAAAACTAGTAAGTGCTACTCTAAGTATTTGCTATACATATTTTATTTACTTATTATTGATATACTTAAATAGTCAAAATACTAATGTACTCTTAAAAACATGTAAAATTAGTTCATACTTTCTTACAATACAGTATCTTTAAGAAACTATTAGTCACATCTCATTCGTTCAGTTATGTAGAAAAAATATTTTATGTGTTATCATGAAAATAATGTCAGTATTATTTAATGTTGATACAATTTAAAATACTTGCTTTTGCAGAAAAAGAGAAAAAAGAAGCAGAAATATGGGATCCAATATGGGGAAAAAAACAGAGTATCATCATTTGCCATTATTCTAATGCAAGTCATGTCCTTTAACAGTTGGGAACCATGTAAGTAGCAAATCTATTCTGCTCAAGAAGTAAAAGTGCTAAATATACACACATGTGCATACACACACACACACACACACACACACAAAAATAATCCTGAGCCATCCACATCCAGAAGAGTTTGTTCTATAAATTAAAAGTGAGGTAAGGTTTAAGCTTGACTATAAAATCTATGGAGTAGTAATTATGGCTATGTCCCCAAATGTCTGAATCCCCAAAGCCCCATATAATGGCAGGATCAGAAAGGGAACAAGTAAATATCTCTTGAATATGAATATGAATAAATTTCTAACTGATCTCATGATGCAATAAAATCATAAAGATTTGAAAATGAAATGAATATTGTACATTATGTATTTTTAACATTTTTTTACAATCTTATTTTATAAACTATTTTGAATTGGTAGAAATTTCAATATAATTCAAATTGAAAAACAGTAATTATAAAACATTTTATTTAAAAATATTCTGAAATAGCATGTCTTATTTCAATGCTTCTCCAACTACTGGGAAAATCATCTGGGAATCTTAATAAAATACAGATTTTGGGATTCTAACTCAGAGATTCTGTGTAATAATGCTTAAGCAAGACAAAAGCCTTCAGAGTGTTTTTAATATGTGACATTATAGCACATTCTAAGATTCACTGACCTGTTCCTTGATTTCAAGTAGTTTGAGACACCAGTTTCTAATTACTTATTTATAGGCCTATTTTCCCTTTAGTGTATGAAGTATTTGATGTCTACTGCTTTAGATAGTTCCCAGTACAAAGTAGATATGAGCTAGTCAATAACTCCATGGACCACATAGATAAGGAGTACTATGAATTCTCAAATCACAAATACTGTAGGAAAAACTAGAATATGTAAGGATTATCAGAATTCAGTAGAGGTCTTAGAAACTGTCTTGGCTCAAAAGTGCTCCATAATTTTTAACTTCACATGTCAACTGAATGGGACATGGATTACTTATATATTTGGTCAAACAATATCTTGGGTATGTCTGAAAATGTGTTTTGGGAGATTAACAGTAGAATTGATAGGCTGAGTAATGTTGATTGCCCGTACTAACATGAATAGACCATATTCAATAAGTTAAAGGCATGAACAAAACAAAAATTCTGACTATCTTGGAAATAAGTGGGAATTCTTTCTGCCTGATGCCTTGAGCTGGGACATGGGTCTCTATCTGCCTTGAAACTCAAACTGAAACATGAATTCTTGAGTTTCATGTCAGCTGGGCATCAGGCTGGATCATACATCATCAGTTCTCCTATTTCTCAGGCTTTCAAAATCGGACAAGAACTAAATTGTTGACTTCCAAGTACAGCTTTTGTTTTCTAAACTTCCATAAGATTGGAAACAAATTTATAACAAATCCTTCTTCCTATCTATGGATTGTTCAATTGATTGATCAATCAAAACTCATGTATGTGTCAGGGTTCTCCTGTAAAATGGAATCAATACGAGATTTTCTATGCATGTACCTACCTACATATCTTTCTATCTCTATATCCATATCTACATCTATCACAGCTAGAGAAGTTTGGGTTAGAAATTAAGTAACATTGCATTGTGGCCACTAAAATTTCTCTTTATGTATTTATTCATTTTCTTTTCCTTAATTTAAAAAAAAAAACTCCCTTTCAGTGAGTTGTGAAAATCAGATACCAACTTACCACTTTAGGTAATGTATAATAAACTAGGGTAAAGAGATCCAACCTAGTGAAGATAAGGTGTGAGGATGCAATCACTTATAAAGTACAGAGGTAGTTTAAGAATTATAGCATCATGGAACTATGAAATGGTTCAGTAATGTGAAAACAGTTGAGTGGTGGTTCCTCAAAAAGATAAACAGAATTACCACATGATTCAGCAGTTCCACTTGTAGGTATACACCCCAAATAACTGAAAACATTGTTCAGATAAATAGTTGTACGCAAATGTTCATGATAGTATTATTCATGATAGCAAAAAGGTGAAAACAATCGATGAACAAATAGTGGAATTTACATATGATGATATATTATTCAGTCATTAAAAGAAATGGTGGGACTGGAGGTGTGGCTCAGTGGTAGGGCACTTGCCTAGCATGTGTGAGGCACTGGGTTCAATTCTCAGCACCACATACAAATACATAAAAAAATAAAGGTCTATTGACAACTAAAAAATATTTATTAAAAAAAAGAAAGAAATGGTACTGCTACATCTTACTACAATGGGTGAATTCCAAAAACTTATGCTAAGTTAAAGAAACCAGACATAAAAGGTCACATAGCATCTGATGGCATTTCCAATGTACTATATGAATGAAATATGTAAATACATAGAAACAGGTATTGTACTATTTACAGGGTAGGGGAAAATTAGTTGTGACTATTAAATGGGTGTGAGGTTACTTATGAGGTGATGAGAATGTTGGACTAGACAGAGGTGGTATTTGAACTTTCTGCATGCATGCATTACTAAATCCCACTGAGGTTTTTTTTTTTTTTTTTTTTTTTTTACTATAAAATTATAAAGCTTATGTTAAGTAAATTTCACCTTAATAAAGAAATTTTTAAAATCAGAGTGCACAACTGTGAGTACTGTTGTCCTCATTTTTTTCCCTAAATTTTAAGGGCACTGTATGAGTTATCCTAACAAACTTATTTCCAATAGGTGTCCCATACCCTTCACACTGGCTTTAAACAAAACTTCTCAGAAGTGGTATAAAGTCAAACACATCATGAACTTTTGGGAAAAAGTGACAATAGATGTTCAGCAATCTTTGCACTATTTAGCCTCCACCTTATGCCTTATTGCCTTATCTTCTTTTATTCTCCTTCATACTCAACTCTGCACATGGTTGCCTTTGTGTGATTTCTGGAACATTTCAACTTTGTTCTCACCCCCAGGTCTTTATTCTTGATGTTTCCTCTTAAAAGCCTTTTCCATATATTCAGTGATTTACTTACTCTTTCAGGGCTTTGATTAAATAAAATCTTTTTGGTGAGGCATTCCTTGAGCACCTTCTTTTCTTTTTCTTTTTTTTTCTATTTGCATTTTAAGCAAAAAATAATCCCCCAGATTAATTAAAATATTAATTGACAAATTTAAATTTCACATATTTAACTATAAGGGATATCATGTTTTGATTTATTCATTATGAAATGGTTAAATCAACTTAATTAATATATCTATTACAAATTTGATTTTTAATATTCTTTTTTTAAGAGAGAGAGAGAGAGAGAAACTTTTTTAATATTTATTTTTTAGTTTTCAGCAGACACAACATCTTTGTTTGTATACGGTGCTGAGGATCGAACCCAGGCCGCACACACACCAGGCAAGCGCGCTACCGCTTGGGCCACATCCCCAGCCCTGATTTTTAATATTCTTGTGATCATCCTCTTTTAAGTAAGTAGATGCCCTGCCTATAACTCCACATATGGTTTTGTTGCTTTAGTTCTTCATAGAATTCAATTATTTTATTATTACTATTGGTGTATAGATACTCCTTAACTTAGTGATGTACTAGTGATCACTTAGTGATGTACTGGCAAATCAATTTTAAGTTGGAAATAACATGAGTAAAAAAAGTAGTTAGTACAGTAACTTACCAAACACCATAGCTTAGCCTAGTTTACCTTAGGAGTGCGCATAACACAGTTGGACAAAACAATCTAACACAAAGTATGTTTTATAATAAAGTACTCAACTTCTCAGGCAATTTATTGAATGTTATCCTAAACATAAAAAAAGAACTTGTTTTGGCCCTGTGGTTTCAGAGTTTCAGTCCAATGGTCATTAGACGCCATTGCTCTGGGCCAAAGGATGTGGCAGAGAAATCCCCATCTGTTTTAGATGGGAGCCCTTGCTTTAGTGAAATTAAGATTCACACAAAACTGAAATTCATAAATGCCTACAAATATATAAATTATGGTTTGGTCTAATGAAGAACATCCCTCTAATATGCTTTAGATTAGATTTTGGATCCTGTTTTGGAGGGACTGAAATGCTTTATAATTTTCTCTGATGCAGGTTGAAGAAAAGGCACAAGTCTATAATTTGCCTAGCAACTTTATTCCACTAGAACCTAACTGAAGATACAGAAATAAGCAAAAAGGCTATGATATCAATAGAGTTGTTAGGAAGCAAATAGTAAAGCTGAATTTTGCCATGGTCTGAATACACAACCCAAATTCATATATTGGAATGTGGTCACCAGTGTGATAATAATAATAGGTGGGTCCTTTTGGAGTAGTTATGTCATAAAAGCAGAGCTCTCACGGATGCGATTAGTGTCCTTTTCTGTCCCTTAACATGTAAAGACATAACATTCATCTCCTTCATAGGAGGTAGCATCAAAGTTTCATCTTGGAACTAGAGAAACCTGGCCCTCACCAAACACCAAATGTGCTGATGTCTTGATTTTGGATATTTCAGTCTCTAGAATAGGGAGAAAAATTATATTATTTGCAAATTGCTTATACAGCATTTTGTTGTAATGGCACAAATGCACCAATACAAATTTATTTTTAAAAAAGAGTTCCATCCTCTCACTTGAAATCACTTTATTTTTTGTATAGTTCTAATAAGATTTGTGACCTAGATTCTAAGAACATAACAGACTACATAATACAAATTATGAGCCTATAGAAAGCAGTTGCAGGGCAATATGCTAAAGAGCATAATGGAAGAGTTAGGCAGAAAAAGTATAAATCCGCATAAAAATTAAATGCACATACAAATTAAGGTGGAAGAAAATGACCTAATACATCACGATAGCCTCTGAGGCTTCACTATAATGCAATCACTGATGTTCAATAGTAATGAACATGATAAAGTTCATATATTAAAAATGTGCCATTACATTAATAAATCAACTCATTAATTAAATATACATTTATTGAGTATCTATTATGCATTATATCTTACATCTGTTGCTAGGATAATTAAATTAATCCTATCACTCAGTGATAGGAAAGTTTGAGAAGAAAATGAGATATTACCTGGGGAAAGTGTTTTTTTTTTACACTGTAAAGCACTAAACAAAAATACTATTAAAATATAAGGTCAGTTTTTTTTGGAAAATGATCATATTTTAAAAGTCTAATATCACTCTTGAATAAATTATAGGTAAGTCAAATGGCTTCTTTTCATACTGAGACTAACTCATAAAACACTTGAAAAATTACTTATGCTTGACAAATATACCTCAGGAGAAACAACTCATTTCTTCCAAAATTTTTGTTCCTTTTGAGTGAAGGAAATTATCAAAGTTTCCAAATATGTAATGAGATCAATGTGAGCCAGAAATAATGTTTGTAGATTTTATGTTTATTTGTTAATAAAAATTAGAAGTGTCTTAGAACTGTTCTTGTAGCCTATGTGACTTTAAGCTTCTATTATAAATAGAAAGGAATTCATTTTTTTGTTTAATTAAAGGTCAAAAAAATCCAACCCAATTAATTCAGAGTTAAAAAGCCCCTGCCTCCTGACTTCATATTCACTCCCATAAGCTTTGATAAGACTGACAATCTATTACATTTGACAGTGAGTTTCAAATATTTATAAATGGCTGAATGTATTTCCCAAAGTAGAACCAAACCTTAAATTATATTTGCCCTCAAAATTTAACTTACTCTTTAACATATATGACATTCACCTCTGTGAAAAACAGCCTGGAAGGCAGATTCACTCAAAATTTTGAGGCATTCAGGTGTAGGCATAGGTGTAAGGGTTCTCATTCCTAATGGAGAACCATCAAGTGCTGTCAGACAATGTCATGAGCATAAAATGTTTCTTTCCCTAGGCTGCTAAGTAGACTGAGAATATATCATTGTTTCATTCATTCATGGTGTCTGGCATCCTGTGAGGCTCCAGAACTCTGTGCATAAGGAGATATGCTTGATTTGTGTTCCTTTGACTAAATTTTCTATTATAGTTATCACCTCAGCTACAAACTTGTTCTCAAAGTTTCTTTTCAACTGCCCAAAATCAATAGAGTATTCTTCCTTATATAAAACATCCCATTCCTAAATATCACAGTTTCTAAGTATCCTGTCAAAGACCCCTTACTTGAGAAGAAATTTATACATGAAAATACAAACACATGCCAGATGTTGAAGTATAATTAGTGTGCACAATTCATATAAACACAGGTGAAACATAAAACAGAACTTCAAAGTTTTAATCATTTAAATAATTGAAAAGAATATATAAGCTCACATTTGTTTACTTTGTGACTTCAGACCATTCTCAGTATTTCTTCTAATAATAAGTTGAAGGCTTCATTTACATTTTGAGTTATAATAGGGAAGGTGATTCTAAATCTGGGAAAGACATGTTATTTGAATCAAGTCACCAGTCATTTGCTCTCAGTGACCCAATTTAGAATTTTAAAAATGACCTTTTGGCTTCTGCAGAGGGAGGAGTCTTAGCTACTTTAGATATGATCCAGGATGACACCTAATTTCTTTATAAAAGAACTTCAAATAAAACTAAATTAAAATGTAGTCAACGATGTTATTGTTCAAATGTCTAAAAAAACACTGAAAAACTCTATATTCCATTAATAAGGAAGAGAAGATTTACAAATCAAATTATTGGATTTGTTTCCAAAAACATATCTTTAGCAGTTCATTTTTATCCATGTCTATGTTTTGTATAGAGCAATGATCTAGAGAAAGACAATATTGGTTAAGAAACTTTCAGAGAGATCCAACATGGCGGCGGGCGAAGAGGCAGCGCTTTCAATACCCCCTCAGTGATGGGGTCAGAAAGACGCATAGATACACTTAGATTCTACTTGTGGAGAATCTCCTAGCAAAATTCCACTGAAGAGAGACCGTCTGGGAGTTACTAGGATTTTTGGAAGTGACAGTTTGCCCCAGACAGAGTGAATTCCCGCCACGAGACACAGAGGTCCAGATCTGCCAGCCGCTATCCGCGCACCGTGGCGCGGCCGCCCGCCAGCGCACCGGCAGCCACCGTGACTGGGTGGCTAGCCGCCCAGACGCAGCTTGGCAGGAAGAGGTCTTTAGTCAAGCCTTCATGAAATAGCAAGCCGGGAGCTGAGGCCAACTGGGGACAAACCAGTCCCACCCCTCCCTTCCGACACTCCGGCAAGGAACCTGGGGCAGGCCATAGCAGAGAGGTGACGTCATCGGAGTTCGGCCAACGGAATTCCTTCCCAGTGAAATCCACTTTAGCAGGTGTGTGACTCCCACCCCATCCAGATACAAGCAGCCAGGAAACCGCAGGGATCTCTCCGGGGACGTGTCTGTAGGGAAGCAGAGAGGATCCCCGACCCCCAACCCCCCATATCACCAGCGGCGACTCCCAAGGTCTTAGCCGCCAGTTTACCACAGCACTAGGGCTTAAATGGGACGCACCGTGGGGCTGCAAGTGTAACTAGATCTCTGGGGAACCGCTTCTAGTGAACAGGACCTGGCTGGCTGGCTGACAGGAGGAAGGGCGGGAAGGGCTGGAGAAGTGAAACAGCTCTGGACTGACGAGACTGAGAGGATTCCAGGAGCCGCCTTACAGGGATTGCTATCTGCACGCAGAGGGCAGAAGCTCCGCTCAGAGGGCACAGCTCCACCTACTGGAAGAGAAGAAAATGGATCTCTAAGACTTCATTTTTTTTTCCTCTTCTCTCTCTGTTCCTTTCTCCCCTTTTCCTTCTTTCTTTCTTTCTTTCCCGTTTCAAGTTTTATTGTTCTTTTCATTCTCCTCTAATCTATCTCTCTCTCCTTCTTTCTTTTTAAGAGCACCTTCCTTCCCCTACCCCCCAACTTTCATCCCAAGCATTACGTCTTCCATCATGTGTAATTGTCTAAATGCAAATAGGTGAATGTTTTGAGGCTGTCCATAGGGCTCCTAAATACCTAGCTACTACCAACACCCTGATCCAATCACCTGTTAGTATCCCCCTTCAGTAGAGCAATCTTCTAAAGTAGCCATAACATACTAACCCTCATACCATCATAGCACCTAACCTAAACATAAAGTCCTAAGAACAAACAACAAATCACTATATTAATACAGAACCCAGAAGCCTTTTATGAATTGAATGAATCAGCTTTAAAGTACAATAAAGCCCAACACTTCTAGGTATAATCTCCCACCACAAAGGAGAGACAACAGAGATATACAAAACAAAAAAATTATAGGAGAAAGCACGTACACAGCAGTCAAACAGAGCTGGAAAGTAACGTGAACAACATGAAAAAACAAGGGAAAAATGGATTACAAACAATGCAGGATAACTTAAATCTACAGGAGGACCTAGAAGCATCAGAAACATGGACAGGGAAAGAACTCAAGGCATACCTAACTCATATGGAACAGAATATTAGAGAAGACATGAGACAGCAAGTCCAAGCAACGAAAGTATATTTTGAAAACAAATTAAACAAACAAATTCAAACTCCAAAGAACGAGCTTTACCAGGAGATAGAGATTTAAAAAAAAAAAAACAACCAGTAATCCTAGAAATGCAGGAAACCATAAACCAAATTAAAAACTCTAACGAGAATATTACAAATAGACTAGATCAAGTAGAAATCAGAACATCAGATAATGAAGACAAAGTTTATCGACTTGAAAAGAATATAGTCAACAAAGAAAGGATGCTTAAATCTCACAAGCAATCTATCCAAGAGTTATGGGATATCATAAAAAAACCAAACTTGAGAGTCATTGGGATAGAAAAGGTATAGAGGTTCAAACCAAAGGAATGGACAACCTATTAAATGAAATAATCCTAGAAAACTTCCCACAGATGAAAGATGGAATGGATTGCCAAATCCTGGAAGCCTACAGGACACCAAACATTCAAAACCGTAATAGACCAACTCCAAGACATATAATTATGAAGATAGCCAACATACAGAACAAGGAGAGAATATTAAAAGCTACGAGAGAAAGGAAGCAGATTACATTCAGGGGTAAACCAATTAGGTTAACGACTGCAACGTTCATAAAACAAACTCTCCTCAAGTTCAAGAGTCAAACAGACCACAACACAATATTTATGGGTGACTTCAACACACCGCTCTCGCCATTAGACAGATCCTATAGAAAAAAGCTGAATAAAGAAACTATAGAATTCAATAACGCAATCAATAACCTGGACTTAACCGACATATATAGAATATATCAACAATCATCAAGTGGATACACGTTCTTCTCAGCAGCACATGAATCCTACTCAAAGACAGACCGTGTATTATGCCATAGGGCAACTATCAGTACATATAAAGGTGTGGAGATAATACCATGCACCATATCTGATCATAATGGAATGAAACTGGAAATCAATGATAAAAGAAGGAAGGAAAAATCCTGCATCACCTGGAAAATGAACAATATGTTACTAAATGATCAATGGGTTACAGAAGACATAAAGGAGGAAATAAAAAAATTCTTAGAGATAAACGACAATACAGACACAACATACCAGAATCTATGGGACACAATGAAAGCAGTTTTAAGAGAGAAATTCATTTCCTGGAGTTCATTCCTCAAAAAAAGAAAAAACCAACAAATAAATGAACTCACACTACATCTTAAAACGCTAGAAAAGGAAGAGCAAAACAACAGTAAATGTAGTAGAAGACAA
>NW_026000057.1:47085765-47130156 GCF_001458135.2 Marmota marmota marmota | reverse complement strand
CTTATATTTGATAAAGGGGCTAAAAGCATGCAATGGAGGAAGGATAGCATCTTCAACAAATGGTGCTGGGAAAACTGGAAATCCATATGCAACAAAATGAAACTGAATCCCTTTCTCTCGCCATGCACAAAAGTTAACTCAAAATGGATCAAAGAGCTTGATATCAACTCAGAGACTCTGCATCTGATAGAAGGAAAAAGTTGGCTACGATCTACATATTGTGGGATCCGGCTCCAAATTCCTTAATAGGACCACCCATAGCACAAGAGTTAATAACTAAAATCAACAAATGGGACTTACTCAAACTAAAAAGTTTTTTTCTCAGCAAGAGAAACAATAAGAGAGGTAAATAGGGAGCCTACATTCTGGGAACAAATTTTTACCCCTCACACTTCAGATAGAGCCCTAATATCCAGAGTATACAAAGAACTCAAAAAATTAAACAATAAGATAACAAATAGCCCAATCAACAAATGGGCCAAAGACTTGAACAGACACTTCTCAGAGGATGACATACAATCAATCAATAAGTACATGAAAAAATGCTCACCATCTCTAGCAGTCAGATAAATGCAATCAAAACCACCCTAAGATACCATCTCACTCCAGTAAATTAGCAGCCATTATGAAGGCAAACAACAACAAGTGCTGGCGAGGATGTGGGGGAAAGGGTACACTTGTACATTGCTGGTGGGACTGCAAATTGGTGCAGCCAATTTGGAAAGCAGTATGGAGATTCCTGGGAAAGCTGGGAATGGAACCACCATTTGACCCAGCTATTGCCCTTCTCGGACTATTCCCCTTCTCGGACTATTCCCTGAAGACCTTAAAAGAGCGTACTACAGGGATACTGCCACAACGATGTTCATAGCAGCACAATTCACAATAGCTAGACTGTGGAACCAACCTAGATGCCCTTCAATAGATGAACGTATAAAAAAAATGTGGCATTTATACACAACGGAGTATTACGCAGCACCAAAAAATGACAAAATCATGGAATTTGCAGGGAAATGGATGGCATTAGAGCAGATTATGCTAAGTGAATCTAGCCAATCCTTAAAAATCAAATGTCAAATATCTTCTTTGATTTAAGGAGAACAACTAAGAACTGAGCAGGGAGGAAGAGCATCAGGAAAAGATTAACATTAAACAGAGACGAGTGGTGGGAGGGAAAGGGAGAGAGAAGGGAAATTGCATGGAAACGGAAGGAA
This sequence comes from Marmota marmota marmota, assembly GCF_001458135.2. NCBI lineage: Eukaryota > Metazoa > Chordata > Mammalia > Rodentia > Sciuridae > Marmota > Marmota marmota. The sequence goes on along the minus strand of NW_026000057.1, from coordinate 47,128,942 downwards.
ACCCTCAATGTTATAAGAAAGCACATATAAAAGGTTGTGAGGGGAAAGGGGGGGGAACAAGGGAGAGAACTGAACAACAACAGATGAGGTAGAGAGGGAAGATGGGAGGGGAGGGGAGGGGCGATAGTAGGGGATAGGAAAGGCAGCAGAATACAACAGTCACAAATATGGTATTATGTAAAAATGTGAATGTGTAACTGATATGATTCTGCAATTTGTATTTGGGGTAAAAAAGGCAGTTCATAGCTCACTTGAATCAAACGTATGAAAGATGATATGTCATGAGCTTTGTAATGTTTTGAACAATCAATAAAAAAAAGAAAAAAAAAAGAAACTTTCAAGGCTTTACAACAGTTCCTTTCCCACATTCCTTTTGCCCAAACATTTGCAGTATAACCAATTTCATATTTGTCATGGTTTAATTATGTTTAAATATCTCCCACAAAAGGTTCCACCCATTGGAAGCTTTTTCTGCAATGTGGCAATGATGGTGTGGAACCTTTAAGAGGAGCCTTATGGGAGGTCTGTGCATTAATTGAAGACCATCATTCTTTGGATCTGGATTTCCCCTCAAAGGCAATTGTACTGAAGATTTAGCCCTCCTTTGGAGAAGACTTTAGGAGGTGAGGCCTATTTGGAGAAGCAGGGGCAGCAAAGTAGACCTGGAAGCCCCTGCTTGAAGTATGTGTCTTGTCCTTTACAGGTTTTTTTTCTATCTGTACTTCCTGGCTGCAATGAGGTAAGCAGCTTTGCTCTGCCACATCCTCCCTGCAGCGGTGTTCATGTAACAGTGGTCCACTTCACATTTTGAATGTAGCCCTCATTGCTCTGAGGCTTATTTTTAAAGGACATCTCTCTCTCTCTCTCTCTCTCTCTCTCTCTCTCTCTCTCTCTGTGTGTGTGTGTGTGTGTGTCTCTCTCTCTCTCTTTTCTCCCTTTTCCCCCTTTCTAACAAGATTAGGGAGACAATGTTATCTTTTCTTCCCCTAGTTAACTATACTTGAACCCAGGAAGGAGATGTCTGCCAAAGGATCTAGAAAGTGAATATCTCCCAAATTAACAAGTGAATCCCAATACACCATCAGGGTATCCTGAGATCCCTGACCAGAGCACTGTGAAATGCAACGCTTGAACAGTTTCCTTAAAACCCCCCTATTCCTCCTGATGGGTGGAATCACAGCCTCTAGGACAGGAGTCCTCTTTGTTTTTCCTTTGCTAGCAAAGCAATAAAACTTCTTTTTCCTTTTACTCAAAACCATGCCAGCATTATTGGATTGGCATTTGAGAAGAGAACAGAGCTTTCCATAACATTCATGCCTTACTCCAGACTCAGAATCAATGGGCCATGTGACCAGAGATTGAAATCATGAACCAAATAAATCTTTCTTCCTTTCATTGATTTTCTCAGCTATTTTTTTCATAGTGACAAAAAAGGAAGCTAATATAGGCACATCCTTGGAAGGAGATTATGAGACTCCATCCTCTCAGGATTCCTGTTTGGAATGTGATATCTTCTTCACACACATGCTCCTACCACTCCCAAGATCCATACAATGATGTATATGAGGCAGGGGAGTATAGCGTGTCCCTTACCAGAATTTATGCCATGTTCTTTACACTTTCAGCTCCAAAACTGTGAGTTCAGTAAACCTCTTTTCTTTATGAATTTAGCATGCCTCTAGTGTTCTGTCATAGTAATGAAAAGTGCAGTAAAGCAGAAATTGAAACTGAGGAGTGGAGTTATTACTATAAATATTCCTACAAATGTGGTGACAATTTTGGAGTTGGGTGAAAGGCAGAGGTGGGGAGAGTTTGGAAGAGCATTCTAGGAAAAGCCCAGATGCCATACCTGGAGCATTGCAGGCAATTCTAGTGAAGGTTCAGAAGAGGATAAGAGAAGAGCTGAAATGTCTTTGAGACTAGCTAAGTGGTCATGACCAGAATGATGATGTAAATGAGAACTCTAGTGGAAGTTAGAGAAAAAAAAAAAAAGGTCATTCTAGTTACTCTGTGGCAAAGAACCTGGCTGAATTATGTCCATGCCTTAAGACTTCATGAACATCAAAATTAAGATTGATGGACTAATTTACTTGAGATACATTTCAAGACAACAAAGCATTCAGACTATGGCATTAGTATTATTGATAGATTATAGATTTATAGTGACAGGGGCAAATGAAAGCTTTGGAAAACTGGTAGGCTGCCAGGGAAGCAGTGAAAATTTGTTTAGGACAGGAAGGTGCCATTGAGAAGGGCACAGGAGAGCATACATTTGCAGAAGAGATTAAAAGGAAAACTAATTCTCAAGAGAACGTGGAAAAGACCTAAAGACATTTCACAAATCTGTTCAGCTGCTCTCCCTGGGGTAGGAAAGAATAAATACAAAATAGGTATAAAGGTGACACAAAAGGACAAGAAAATAGGACCTTAATTCAGAAGATATGCATACTTTCCCAGGCCTGTCACTCACCAAGCTTGTCTACTTGGTATATAGATATAATATTTAGATACAGCATAGGGGAATTTTCAGTTCTAACTGATCAGATAATTGAGAATCACAACAGCCTGAGGATCTGAGATTGATGAGACCACCAGAAACATCTTGAGCACCAGACTGATACCACTCCCACATTCCTATCCAGACTCCTCCCTCATCGAGTTTCCCATAAAAGAAAAACCAGGAATCCTTTAAATGCCTTGCTCATATGTTCTCCCTTAAATTTCTTGCTTTGCCCAAAAAGGTGTCTCTCTCTCTCTCTTAAGAATGCCCTAATTCTCCCTTGAATATTCATCTGGTTTCCTTTATATGTCTCTATCTATGCCTCTGTACTGGTGTGCACTGCAATTATTTTTCATCACATATTCCAAGAACCCTTCTGGTCCTGAATCAAGTTCTCCCATTCCCCTTCTACTCATGAACTCCTCTGGAACTTTCTTTGGAGACACCTTCTCACATGTGACACTACCATTACAGGGCCAGAGAGGCCTAGAAGTACAAATCTGTTTCAGAAGCTGTTTCTTGGTGAAGGGCCCCAAGGTACATCCATGGTTTAAGCAGGCTTAGGCATGACTTTTGTTGGTGATAGTCCTTAGTGGTGTCCAGGTGGCGTCAGTTTTATGGATATACAGAAAGAGAGAGTTAAAGAGTCATGATGGATTCCACTGAAATTTCAAAGTAAAGGCTGGAAGGCCAGGCCAAATATATGTCTCATAGTCTGAGACCCTACATACAGCCCAGCTAAAGTAATGCCTAGTGGAGCTGTAGAAATGAAGGTATAATGGAACACAGTTACACAAGGCTATGGTTTGGTTTTTATTTTTCCTCAAAAAAGTTTATGTATTAGAGGCTTGGTCCCCAGAATTGTAATATGGGGAGTTATAGTTAATTTGAATTGTCAACTTGATTGGATTAAGAGAAGCCCATGATTATGAGGCTTATAGGTGTGTAAATGAAGGTGTGTCTAAAAATTATTGGTATATGGGATAGCCAACTGAAATAGAGACCCTCCCTAAGTGTGAGCAGCATTGACCAATAGGATGATGGCTTGGATGGAATAAAAGTTGGAAGAATAAGGAAGCAGCAGCAGATGCTAGCTCAGTTCTTCTTTAATGGATTCTTGATTCCTCCTGTGATCGTCTGAGGATATGGGATTCTGGCTTCTTCCAAAGCAGACTCTGCCAATGATTCTCTAGAAGCCTTCTGTTTTGAACTAGGGTAGCCCCATCGATCCTTCTTGTTCTGGGGCTTCAGCCTTGTGCACTGCACAGCTACAGGTTCTTCCAGCTCTCCAGGCTGCAGATGGCCATTGTGGACTATCTAGCTTATGGTTGAGTAAGCCAACCTAATAAATCCCCCATTTATAATTGTACTTCCTGTTAAGGTACTTCTAGAGAACCCTAATACAGGTAGGTAGTAAGAACTTAAAAGCTGGGCTTAGTAGACAGTCCTAAGGTCAATTGGGGTTATGCTTTTGGGAGGGACTATAGAACAAGAGCATCTGGCTTCCTCCTTTGAGATGTGATCACTTCCTCCTATACATGCTTTCACCATAACGTGATAAAAATCAAGACTCATGTCTAATATCCCTCTTATGAGAAATGATCTTCAGTTATGTTTTACAATATCCTACAGTTCTACTTTGGGAAGCCTGTTCCACTTGAGAATGAGTAAGGTCAACCATCCATGCATTAATATCTAGGCTTCTAGTTTCAGAACCGTTTTCTAGGAAAGGTTAATAAACTCTGTCTTTGACCTGGAGTGTACATATTTTTGTTGACCTCTGCATATTGTCCTGTGCTGTTTTTTTTTTCCCCAGAACTTTATTTTTTGGGTTTTTTAGACATACATGACAGTAGTATGTATTTTGACATGTTACACATACATGGGGTGAAACCCATTAAAATTTTGATCCCATTCTTGTGGTCAAACATGATGTAGAGTTACACTGGTTGTGTATTCATACGTGAGCATATGAAAGTTATGTCTAATTCATACTACTGTCTTTCCTATTCCCATGCCCCCTTCCTTCCCTTCATTCCCTTTTGTCTGATCCAATGAACGTCTATGCTCACCCTCCCTACCCTCCCTTGTTAAGGGTTGGCATCCACATATCAGAGAGAACATTTGACCTTTGGGGTTTGGAGACTGGTTTATTTCACTTAGCGTGATATTCTCCAGTTCTATCCATTTACCTGAAAATGCCATAATTTCAGTCTTCTTTATGGGTGAGTAATATTTTACTGTATATATATATATATATATATATATATATTTTTCTTTATCCATTCATCAGTTGAAAGGCACCTAGGTTGGTTTCAAAGCTTGGCTATTTTCAATTCAGCTGCTATAAACATTGATGTGGCTGTGTCAATGTAGTAAGCTGATTTTAATTCCTTGGGGTATATACTGAGGAGTGGAAAACTGGGTCAAATTGTTCCATTCCAAGTTTTCTAAGGAATCTCCATATTGCTTTTCAGAGTGGTTGCACCAGTTTGCAGTCCCACTAGCAATGTCTTAGTGAACCTTTTTCCCCACATCCTCACCAACATTTATTGTTACTTGTATTGACTAAAGTGAGATGGAATCTCAGTGTAGTTTTAATTTACATTTCTCTAATTGCTAGGGATGTTGAACATTTTCTATATTTTTTGACCATTCATATTTCTTCTTCAGTGAAGTGCCTGTTCAGTTCCTTTGTCCATTTATTGATTGGGTTATTTAGTTTAGTTTTGTTTTATTTTGTTTTGTTTTGTTTTTGGTGTTAAGTTTTTTGAGTACTCTGTATATCCTGGAGACTAATGCTGCTCTAAGGTGGAGCTGGTAAAGATTTTCTCCCATTCTGTAGACTTTCTGTTTATGTTCTTGATTGTGTGTTGTCCTTTGTAACACAGAGAGAAAACCTTCTATGCAAAATGGGGAAAAAAACTTTAAAAAGCTGTCATTCTCAGAAGGACAATGACTTAATGCATTTTTAGAGACACTACCCTTCACTCCCCCTATTACACCCACTCCTCCCATCATGAAATCAAGTATAAACACTGAAGAAGCTCTGGATTGGCAGTCAAACTTCCAATTCTAGAAATTATTTATGTCCCACCCAATTCTTAGGATAGACTACAACTGATTACTATTATTAACAGCTAAGAGAAACTCTACTATTGAGACTTTATGGAGGTATCTGGAGAAATGCCATATGACTTTATTTGAGGTTACATATATCTGTGAATGTGTGAGTAGGAGGGCTGGTGGGAAGGAAAGAATTATGGGTCATCCAGGAGTCTCTTCATCAGCAAGAAAGAATTAAGCTTCTCCCTCCCTTGCTATTCATCTTGCACAGCAGTATACTATTCAAGATCTTACAGCCACCTCTGAGGAAAGCCAAGATCTGGAGAGAATCTAATAGAAAGACACAGTGAATTGGCATTCCATGCTGCATATGCACTTTGAAGGAGTACTGTATTTTGGCCACCAAGAGAATAATAATGGGATACTACAATACTAGCTACAATACTGATTTGAGATTAAAACCTTTGTTTGTTTTTTATCACTTCAGCTTTGTAGCACAAGTGTAATTCTCAAAAAGCCTTCACATGTCTCATTTGTTCCTCATAACCACTCAAGAGAGGAAGAAAAGGAATTATTTTTACCATGTTACTTTACAGAAACTGAAGTTCAGACATGTTAAGAAAATGGCTTAAACTCATCCAGTAACAAGGGGCAGAATAGGGGTTCAGAGCCATATTTCTATGTTGCCTCAGCTGTCGTGCCCAGAAACAAGAAAACTAGAAATGTCTCGACTCATATGCATTCTACATATGCTAACTTACATAGACAAGACTTTCAATTCATTTTTTTGGAACACACACACACACACACAAAAAAAAAAAACCTGTTTCTGCCATAAGATCTTTTAAATATCTGTTCACATTAATATTTTATATTAATATGTGAAGATAAAATGCTTTGCTCATAATATGTTTATTTCTTAATCCACATTCTCTCTTCATATATAGTTCACTGACCATATAAACTGTGAAATTCTTTACTTAATGGCTACATGTTCTCAATTTCCTGTGAGATCATAAGATCATAAGATTTTATTTTCCCCTGCAAATTTTAATAGAGCAGGGGTAAGACAAAGAACAAAACATACCCCCAAAGGGGAGTATATATAAAATTGATACTAAATCCAAAAATGTATGAGTTCTTCTTTCTCCACATTCCACATAATATAACTCAGCATATATATGACATATATGTAATCTGTCTTGAGTATGAATTAATTTTTCATTTATTTTGTTACCTCTCACAAAAAAAATCAATTTAAAGTGGACTTAGTATTAGACCAAGAAGCTTATTGGGATTTATGAAAGCATAGCATTTATGAGTTCACTCATTTGTAGTATATAGAATAAGGCATGATATTCTAAGAGTTAAGGCCCTAAAGTGCTCTATTGTTCTACTCCATAAGACATAATAACTTTTACTTTAACACTGTGATTTGTGTGTGTGTGTGGGTGGGGGGGGCAGGAGGTGACTCTTATACATAAATGCCTCTTTTAATCAGGAAGAAGGTGTCAAAGGGGGAGTGGATGGTATTTGAATGACAAAGTTTTAAGATACTAGGGGAACTGTAATAAAACTGTTAAAATCAAGATTTCTAGGGAGATGTACACATGAGGATCTGGATTATATCAATGAATCAGAGGCAAACTAGGAAAATATTTTACTACATTGTTTGAATCCTAGTTCCTATTTCATTATTCAATGCAAAGAGAAATTTCCAAAATTCCTCATAAATTGAAAAGAGCTCAGAGTTTAAATAAGTTCTAGGAAGGAGACTTGATGACAAGATGTTAGTACTGAAATATTAAGAATGGGGTACAAAATGGACAGAAAAGTTATAGGTATGAAATAGTTACGAAGAAAGTTACAGAATTATTCAGGAATAGCCACAGGGGAGGAGTAGATTTCCAAAAAAAAAAAAAAAATGAAGATCCTACTCACAAACACATTCAAGTAAAATAACAGAGCTTTCCTATAAATGGTGATATCATGGAACAGAATTTAAAAATCTCTATTGAAATCCTCAGACAGGATTTCAGATAAATGTGAAGTAAGGATATGGTTATGTAGTAAAGTAGTAGTCAATGGCTGATGATCTTAGTAAATGCTCAGTAGGACAGATAAAAATCAATACAGTAATTGAATTCCCAGGGAAAGCTGACCAGGTTGACAGTGAAATTCTTGGTAATGGTTTTGTGCTCTCATTTTCCTGTGAGACCATTATATATATATATATATATATATATATATATATATATCTGTTATTTTTCCCCTATAAATTTTAATGGAGAAGGGGCAAGACACAGAACAAAACAAACCCTAAAAGGGGGAGTATATATAATAGGGATACTGAAATTCAAGAATGTATATAAGTTCTTCTTCCTCCACATCTCTACAACAGCAAAAAAAAATGACAATAATAATAATTAATATTATTATCATAAAAACACAACTCAAGAATGATCACCTTCAGCAAGAGTAGGTACCTGGATTAAACAATGTTATCAACAAAATATTGGGATTTTTTTCCTCCACTGAATACTCTGGATTTTATGTTTATTGGTTTGCTTGCTCTATATTATAACATCAATTCATCATTTTCAGGTATCATGCAATTTCATTCAATTAAAAAATCAGAATATTTTATTAGTACCCTTTTCTATTTATATATGTAATGATCATATTTGAAATTTAAATGCCACCTGGCAGTTCTTAAGACTTTTGTCTGAACTCTTATATTCAATATGACTTTTTTGATAATTTTTTGATGTGGTTATATTTCTTAGACAACTAAAAGCATTATTGCAGAAGACTTTTGATATGATCTGTTATTGTCAAAAAAATTTCTGATGATATAAAATAGTAATTCTTCTGCAAATCCATAGCATGCTTTATTTATTGTTAAAAAAAAATTTGTTTTCCCAGTTTGATTTTAATATCAGTTACTTTAAGGAATGTGTAATTAATATTCTGAATAGAATAGATATAAAAGGAAATTCCTATGAAGTTGAGTTCAAAAAAATGTTTTTATCTTTTTTTTTTATTGGTTGTTCAAAACATTATAAAGCTCTTGACATATCATATTTCATACATTAGATTCAAGTTGGTTATGAACTCCCAATTTTACCCCAAATACAGATTGCAGAATCACATCGGTTACACATCCACATTTTTACATAATGCCCTATTAGTAACTGTTGTATTCTGCTACCTTTCCTATCCTCTACCATCCCCCCTCCCTCCCCTCCCATCTTCTCTCTCTACCCCATCCACTGTAATTCATATCTCTCCTTGTTTATTTTCCCATTCCCCTCACAACCTCTTATATGTAATTTTGTATAAAAATGAGGGTCTCCCTCCATTTCCATGCAATTTCCCTTTTCTCTCCCTTTCTATCCCACCTCATGTATCTGTTTAATGTTAATCTTTTCTTCCTGCTCTTCCTCCCTGCTCTGTTCTTAGTTGCTCTCATTATATCAAACAAGACATTTGGTATTTGTTTTTTAGGGATTGGCTAGCTTCACTAAGCATAATCTGCTCTAGTGCCATCCATTTCCCTGCAAATTCTATGATTTTATCATTTTTTAGTGCTGCGTAATACTCCATGGTGTATNACATGATTCTATACCTAGAAGACCCAAAAGGGTCTACAAAAAAACGACTAGAACTAATAAATGAATTCAGCAAAGTGGCAGGATATAAAATCAACACGCATAAATCAAAGGCATTTCTGTATATCAGCGACAAAACTTCTGAAACGGAAATGAGGAAAAACACTCCATTCACAATATCCTCAAAAAAAATAAAATACTTGGGAATCAACCTAACAAAAGAGGTGAAAGATTTATATAATGAAAACTACAAAACCCTAAAAAGAGAAGTAGAAGAAGATCTTAGAAGACGGAAAAATATACCCTGTTCATGGATAGGCAGAACTAACATCATCAAAATGGCGATATTACCAAAAGTTCTCTATAGGTTTAATGCAATGCCAATCAAAATCCCAACGGCATTTCTTGTAGAAATGGATAAAGCAATCATGAAATTCATATGGAAAAATAAAAGACCCAGAATAGCAAAAGCAATTCTAAGCAGGAAGTGCGAATCAGGCGGTATAGCAATACCAGACTTAAAACTATATTACAGAGCAATTGTTTTTACCTTTATTTGTGTGTAAATAGAGTCTATCAAACTAAAACCATGAGTTGTTACAATTTATCATAATGAAGATTTTGATATGATTATAGGTTTATTAATGCTTAATATTTTCTGGTTAATGTAATGCTTCTTATAAAAGCCAAGAGACCACAGAAGTCAGGCTAGCATTTCTCAAAGATGTTACACTGTAATTAAAGTTCCTGACAGAGTCTAAAAATTGCTAAGCTAGGAATTATATTCAAAAAAGTAAGAAAAACATGTTGATAGAACTTTGAATCTGGCTGTAAGCCGTGGTACAAAAAGTGGCATTGGGCCACAAATACTGCTCAAATCTAGCATGTTGTAGACAGATGGTTTAAAATAAATTTCATTGTTTATGTTTAAGGATATAATGTGATGATGTGGAGTATATATGGATAGCAAAATGGTAAGCATAATGAAGCAAATTAATATAACTATCATCTCACATATTTACACTTTCTAAAAAAATTTTCAGGCAAGAGCAGCAGAAAACCTATTCCTTCTGCAGCAATTTCAAATGCATGACAATTTTATTAACCATAGTCCTCTGTTATATGTCAGATCTCTAGACATGTTTATCCTATATGGCTGCATATCCTGTGATTTACATTACCCCATTTCCTCAAAAAAATAAATAAACAAAAGTCAAACATACAGAATGGGTATCGTTTTCAGAAGAATGAAGGTGTCTAGAGAGTAGAGAGGATTTTTCAATCACAATCTAATAGTCAGTCCCAAAAGATAGAGGTTGAGGAAAGTAAGACTGAACAATTCGAAATTAAAAGGCAGCTTTCAGACTCGATTCAGATTTTGACATCTGCTCTTCAATTTGCAAATGTGCAACTTTCAATGTCTGATTCTCAATTCAATTTATCTCTATAATAACACCTTCTCTATGAAAATGATAAGAATGGAATCAATTAATAAAATAATAGGTGAATAAAATAGCATATTAAAGCACTAATAATGTTTCAAATAATCAATTTAAAATACATAATACATTTTCTAAAATATTACTTATTTTTATCACTACTCTTTCCTGATAAATACTTCTATACTAAAAAAAGCAAATAAGCATTCTCAAGGTATGTTTAGAAAAAGGTCCAATGGTGATAGTTTAATAAGGGGGTATTTAAGTACCTGTCATCAAAGTATTCTTATACCTAATTTTAATTAAAACTAACATTTACTGTATTTATTGAGTGATGGACACTTAATGTATACCAGGATCTATGATAAGCACTTTATATTGACTGTCCCATTTAATGTACTCAAAACGTCAAATTGGGTACTATTCTTCATTTTACACATAAGGAAACTGAGGTAATCAGAGGTTAAGAAATTTTTTTCAAAAATTAAAAACTGGATTTTCACTTTATTAAAAAGAATTGAGATATTCTTTGCAAGAGGACTATCTGATTTGAGAAGAAAATGCTCATAACAACCAAATCCATATTAACAGTAAAAGCTTACACTTTGAAAACACTATTAAATTATAACACATATCCATGAAGAAAAAACTTTAGTGGTGTTAGAAAACAATTCATGGGAGAGCTGGGGATATAATTCAGTGGTGGGTGCATGCCCAGCATGCATGAGGCTCTGAGTTCAATCCCCAGTACTTCCAAAAAAAAAAAAAACATGGTATTCTTATACTTCTGAAATCTGGTGAGCAGAGGCATTGACTGCTTTTGCTGTGTAATGCCTTTTTAAGGATATTTGTAAACAGTCTCAGAAGGTGGAGATGGTGTCTTCCTTTTTTAGCAAAGGATAAATCTACCTACTTTCCAGTACAGGGTAAACAACATTTTCCTCTGGGGTAAAAGTTATCCAGGACTACTGACTATTATAAAAAAAAAAACTGGGTTCCCAAAGTTTGTTGTCTTGTAATACAACTCAGTATATGCACAGATATCATGTGGCCCCCTCACATCTCCCTATAGAACCAGGAACTTAGAGAATCAGCTCAAATTTTGGCACCCTAGCTACTGCAATTGTAATTATGAATTTCTAAGCAGGAACTGGTGTGCCTTCTGCCAGCATCCATGAAATTGTGGCAGGCTGAATTGTTAGCTTGCATTTGAAATCTTCAGCTTCTCACAATTCTTGACAAGTGGCAAAAGCAAACATGTAAACACCCATGGATAGCAAAAGATCCTTTATTTAAGGTATTTTATGAATCAATATCACAAGATATAAGTGGAAAATAATCATTCCAAAAGGTGATGCTTTATGTTGTATTCAGAAAGGCTTTGTTATAGGAATTTGTGTGTGTGTGTGTATGTAAAGAGAAAAAAAAACAACAAAAATTAAAAAAAAACAAGACAGAGAAAAGAAAGCATATTGCTCAAAACCATGAAAACCTAATAAATATAAATGGCTGTAAATAGCTTTCTAAAGACAGGTACACTGTGCTGAACATGATTTATATGCTTGCTCTTGGCTTGAAAATGAGCATTGGTACTAGATTCACAAAAGCTGTTAAATTCTTCTGAGATTCAATGCTGTAGGAAATTGTTTCATATCTATATCCTGGGGAAGCCAACTGGCTGGTTTGTAACTCTATGCAACTTTTATATCTGTCAAACTGAGTGGAGAAATAAGGGTTAATTCACTGTGAAGTATAATTCATAGTTAATAAATTGTAACAAGCATTAGTATGTAATGAGACAGTAGCTTAATGTGGTTATATCAAAGAGGCTTATTCCCCCTTCAAATGTAATTAATTAACATAGTTTATCCTCTGGGAGGTAGGAAATAAGGAGACCATAGCAGTCCTTGCCTATGGCTGTTGTTAAATCTATTTATAAGCAATAAATTACTACCATGAAACAAACCCCTATAGTTACCTGTCACACATATAATTTCACTTAAAAATAAGAAAAATTATTTATATAAAACTTAATACATTTTATAGTGAGTACACTTTTATATTCACAGTTCAATCACAAACACGTACAATCTATCAGTTGCCTTTTATGCATTGCATAAAAAAATAAACTTGAGGTTTATATTTACAATCATATGCCAATAACAATGTTTCAGTATAAAACAGACTGCACATATGATGGTAGTTCCATATTATAATGGAGCTGAAAAATTCTTAAATTGCCTAGTGAAGCAGTAGCCATCATAACATTGTAACAAAATGCAATAGTTGTGTGTTTGTGGCAATGCTGTCATAAACAAACCTACTGTACTGCCAGTTATATAATTATAATGTTACATAACACTTGATAATAAATGACTGTTAGTGGTTTACATATTTATACACTATATTTTTGTCATTATTTCATGGTGTATTTGTTCTATAAAAGTTTACTATAACACAGTATATCCTGCAACAATGGCAGCAGTTCATATATCTCATGCCTACTTTGTTTCTTAATTGCATCAGGAAGCCACATCAAGGATGGACTTGCAACATCTACATTTGTGCAAGTACACACTCTGACACTCTCACAACAATGAATCTGCCTAAAAATGCATTTCTCAGAATGCATCCTTATTATGAACTAACACATGACTATACTTAATTTTGGTTTATCTACTGAGAATAACAGATAAATACGTGCAAAAAACCTTCCCTAACATGCAACATATTTTATAGGGGAGACAAGGAAACCAACATGTGAGCATTCAATTCATACTAGGCCATTTGGATTCCTTTAAATATCACAAGATAGTTATTATTATCAATTCTATTTTAAATAAGAGAAGATGGGTTCAAATGAGGTAAGTAACTTGTTCCTGTCTTATAACTCGTGTGGATCTGAGCCTTGAGCACAAGTTTTCCCAAGTCCAAAATCCTCATCATCTTTTCAATTTTCCTCTATTCCTTGTGCAGTAGAGAAACAAATGATCTAGGAAGATAAGTTTATTCATGAGTCTGGATTCATCTTTGTTTTTCCAAAGGGGTCAAATTTTTCCCTGTGAAATTAGTTCAGTTAATCTTCTTCCCTACAGCAAAATAATTCATATCCTCAGTCACTATATCTTTATATGGTACCAAGGAAAAGACAGATTATTCACCAAAAGTCCTTTAAACAATTACCCCAACAGATATTTATTAAGGGTGCCTATGTGTATTACTCAGTGATAGGGTTAGGAAAGGGCATAAAGAATGATGTCACAAAAATCTTACCTTGAGGAATACATAATCATATTGAAAAGTATATATATGAAATGGAAAACAGTATGTGATCCAGAACTTCAAATAAAACTTTAATGAATTAATTTGTAAATAGAATCTTCTCTAAAAATAATGAGATAAAAATTTATTCATAATCTTAAACCATTACTGTGACATCTAAGTATACTTGAGCCATGACTTTAATGATAAAGTGTCTACTGGTTCTGTTTTCTTTTCTAGTGTGTGTTCCTCAAGGGTTTCTTCCAGTAATGGAACTTTAAATGCTACCAATATGCTCAATAATTCTCAATTTATATTTTTGTACCTGACTCTTTGAACTCAGAACTTGAATACCCACTGCTTGTTTATCTCTAGTTTGATATCTAAAAGATAGCACAAACCTAACAAATACAAAATAGAACTTTTGTTCATCATTTCAGCCCTTAATAATAATTAACAGGATGAGTATGGCACTGTTGTATGAACTTTACATGAATTTAATCATATTATCTTTAAAGCACATTTAGGAGACAGATGTTGTTATGATTCTGATTTTTCACAAAAAGAAACTGAAGAAAACAAGCAATATAACTTGACCAAGACTGGTAAAAGATGAACCTGGGATGCAAAACTGGCCTGTGCCCGCAAGGGATATCACAGCCACTGCAGTATATTCTTTTCAGCATTCCCTAGCTAAGGGAACACACAGTACTGTCAGCCCAAATCATCTGTTATCCTTGATTCTACTTTTTCCTGATGTTCCCAACATGGCATCCATCAAGAAGTTCTTTGAGCTGTATCTCCTCTATATCTCAAACTTTTTAGCTTCTTACCATTTCTTATTATCATTATCACTTGCTTGGTATACTGCAGTGGCCACCTGACAAGGTTGTCACATTCCATTATTTTCTGTAACTCACTCTCCATATGATCACCAGTATCACTTTTTAAAAACACAAATCAGATTTTTTCACTACCTTTCCAAAAAAAAAAAAAACAATGCAATGAATTTCCTGAAATCAGAATAAGATTCAAATTTCTTTCCCTGGCCTACCAAACCACACATAATCTGGTTCCTGCCTGTCTTTCCAGAGGAATCCGATCCCTGGCTCTCACTTCTACTCACTCACACTGACTGTCCTTCTCTCTCTCTGACCACAACTTGCCCCATGGAAGAACCTGCTTCCTTTTCACAGAATGCTTTCACTCCAGGTATTTGTACTTATTGAAATTTCTTCCCTTTCAGATCTCAATTCATAAGCAATATCACAGAGGATTTCCATATCCGACTTCTCCATATCGGCATTTAAATTTTGTCCACTCCCACTCAGCTTCAGCATCTTCCACCACTCTTCATTTTATGGAGCCTGCTTTATTTTCTTCATATCTCTCTTATTCCTACTTAAGGTTGTTTTATTTGTTCATTTATTTATGTGTTTATTGTCTCTCACCTCTCTATTAGAGGTAAGATTATGTAGATGGTAAACTTGTCTTTTTTGGCAACCACTATATCACCAGCTCCTGGAAGAATGCCAGGCACATCACAGGCACCAATTAATATCTTTTGAGATGATGAGCAAGAGGGACCCCATTTCTCCTATATGATAACACTGGGATATTGAAAATAATTCATTTTACTCATTTTATAATTACTTAAAAATTCTGTTCAAATATTTGCTCCCAGTTTATGATGTGCTCATATAAATAATTAAAAAATAAATAAATAAATTTGTTGACAGTCCACTAGTATTAACCATTTGAAATAGATTGCCATAGGTCACATATCTGCTGTGAAGTAGGTATTGTTCTCACTGTAAAGATATGGAAAGTGACAGATAAACAGAGTAAGCTAGAAAGATACAGACCTGATATTGGACCAAAACTATCTGTCTGACTTTTAACTCCCAAGCTCCCTTTTTAGCATGAATAGTATGTTCATCCATGTAATTGGCAAGGAAAACCAAATAATGAGAAAGATGAAATGGTAAACAGCTTTTCAGTCTATAAAATGTGAAAGTCAAGAGAAAAATAGTTGAGATTTTGTAAAACTGGGAGTAGAAGAGAATGTTTACGGATTTGCTTAGAGCAAGGGGCTGGGAAATTTGTTTCAGATTAAAAATAAGCTCACAGAACATGTCAAAGCAACACTTTGTAGATAGGTATATAAATATATTCGAAATATTTTAAATAAGTTATATAATAGATGAATAAGAAGTTATTCAAGGGAAAACTAGAGTGTCTTGGAATTGCATGCCTCATCTGAGGCTGAAGACAGGAAAGCTAAACCTCCCTCTTCCAAAAATACCCCTCATTAGAGCTGTCAGGAAAAGCAAAGCACACCACTTGAAAGGATGATGGGAATTCTAATACTCAGAAAAGGAAGTTTTGCTCACTCTTATTTTACCATGAAATGACTCTGTTCAAACCAATTGGTGCTGGGATTCCCTTAATAAAATCTTAAAAATTATCTCACAGAGTTAGAACTAATTGATACTCAAAAGTGATTAAATTCAATGTTCCAATCTCAGAAAAAGAAACAAACCCAGAGACAGATTGACAATACCAACTGAGAAATAACAAAGTAAAGAATATAATGAATGGGGAAGAACAAATTTCAAAAGAAAGATGCACATGGACAATAAATGTGATCATAGTAACCCTCTCTCACAAAGTAATAAAAATAAAAATTAAAGAAGAATGAAATAGGGGTGGGGATATAGTTCAGTTGGTGAAGTGTTTGCCTCACATGAGCCAGACCCTGATTCAATCTCCAGAACCATAAAGAAAGAGAGAGGGGAGAGAGAAGAGAGAGAGAGAGAGAGAGAGAGAGAGAGAGAGAGAGAGAGAAGAAAGATTTTTTTTTGGACATTTGGACAAAACATAAAAAAAACAAACCCAAATCCATGCTAACTGTAGACCCTCTTAGACAACACTTGAATCTCCACTTAAAGTTTCCTAAGATAAAATTTATTTTCTTCATTCCAAAATACTCCCTAACATTTTTTAAAATCATACAGTGAAGTACCTCTATCTCACCTGTAATTCGCCCCAATTTGATTTTCTAATTTATTTGACATTCAATCAAACCTGAAACATAAAATCTCCCTTCCTGTCTCCCTCCCTCCCTCTCTCTCCCTCCCGGCCTCTTCTTTCAGCTAAAAACAAACAAGAAAAAACAGAAAAGTTCTGCTTTCTCTTCCCTGGTTCTTTAGCCTCTTGTTTATAATCCTCTCTGCTCTGAAGTCTCTCTCTTCTAAATGATCTGATCTACAAGTTCCTAAAACATCACAGAAGCAAAGTACTTTACATTACTATACATTGTCAAAATTATCCAACATCTTCAATGGATTGGCAGTACCAATCCATTCACTTAAGGAAATAACTGAAATCATTCATGTAAAATCTGTCCTATATATCTCCATAGGCAATTTTACATACATATGCATTTGACATAATATTATCATATAGTATTTTTATATTATTTAAAATAAATAAAAATGAAAACTTCCAGCATCATGTCAAATCAGTTATGAAACTATTAATTTTACTGTGGCCCCTTGTTACTATGTACTTATATATTACATATATATAATATATAGATATATGCTTATAAATTACATAGATATGTATCTATATATAAGTACATAGTTTATATATATATATATATATATATATATATATATATATATATATGAGAGAGAGATATTTTTAATATACTTTCTAGAGAGAAAGACAATAGGACCCATGTCTTCACATTTTGCAATAATATCAAATGCAGTCTATTTAAACAATTGCTTTCCCAAATATGTATTTCTACCATCTATATTAGAATCACATAGATAATCTAGATTCTTCCTAGATCAACCTAGTAAAAATCTATGTGAGACTTGGAAATTTCCACTTTTAAGCAAAGACTTACAGTGATTTTGCTTGCCTTTTCTATGGCTTGAAAATGCATGAAAATAGTTTTAAAATGATAAGTGATTGTATACATCTAAACATCTTTGAGTTAAAGAATGCTTAAGATGAAACTAGTGATAAATTCTTGGGACTGGTTCTTTAAAGAAATACTGTAGCACCCTGTTCTTTGTTCATTTACAAATTACAAGTTGATTCATCACTGGTGACTTTAACAGTTGTCTGAGTTTTAAGCTTGTCAACAATAAAGGTAGTTATGAACAGTTGAGTATGTCATATGTGAGTGATTTGATGGATTAATTTAAATTCAGTAATGATTTTGCTCCTTAGAGGCATTCAGCTATAACAGAGAACAACTCTGAAATGTGTTGATGGCTTGAAAACAAAGACGTGCAGTGAATTGCCCTCTTAGGCTTTCCTTGTTTTTGAGAATCTTACATTGACATTGTGTCAATTTCTAAGTACAGACCTTTGAGCAAGGGCTACCCAGTCTTCTGCTGAAGTTCTGAACTACCCTGAGGGTTAATGAACAGCCTCCTGTCACTGGCATCCATTAGAGACTGATCCCTTTTAGGGAAATAGAGCTTTGTCAAGTGGAATGAGCTGCCAGGGCTTCATTGAGAACACAGATTGAGCACTAATTAGTTCTAGCAAAGTTACAAGTGACAATACCATTGGAGATATAGTTCTAACAAGAATGAAAATGCATTTTTTTCTTTTGCATTGTTTATTTGCCCTTCATTCGGAGCAATGACAATGTCCCATACCAGAAGAGAAATAATAAAGATTAGGAAAGTCCCCTTCTCTACTCTGTTTGCTCCTTTTAATATTTGTTGCATTTCTAGAGCAGATTATTATATTATGAAAAGAATCTTTAAATATTAACCTAAACTATTTCTTCAAAGCAAATATGCTAGAAAAAATATTGTCAAATAATTTTTTAAAGTTGTTATATAAAATTTCCTAGAAGTATTTTTTTTTTAGTATCTATGAAATCCAAGTCTAGAAGGATGTAAGTATTAAGACTCCAATGACAGCAGTTCAAACTTTTGAACTACTTATTGTCAAAACTACCCAATTAATTTATTTGAGACAATCAAGTATGTTATCATTCTGTATGAATTAGAATACTTGGTTTCTAAGGATCTGCAGAGGAGGAATAGACTGGCTATGTCTTGTTCTAGTGTATATTGATCCAAGATAAAGAATAGGGAATGATTTATTATTCTTATTTTGGATCATTAGTCAATGTATCAACAGAACTCCATTGTTGTTTTTAATAAATGAGAATGGTGGGGACATGAGATTAAGAGAATAATTCTATAAAATAAACACATTGTACTGTCCCCACATGCTTTCTTTGCCAAAAAGCAATCTGCCATACCTATACCTGGCCTAAGTGGACAGAATATTTCACATTCCTCAGCAAATTGAGATAGGGGAAAGGTAATGAATTATAGGGATGAGGAATGGTTATCAAAGAAGAGACAATGGGTTGCCAACAGCTAACTACTGAGATCACACTTCCTGGCAAAATGAGTTGCTAACTATTACCCCTGTGCTGCTCCTTTTTTACCTTAGGCATACCAGAGATAAAAGAGAAGACAGGCTTCTGGTTTCCATAAAAGAGCAAGACACACCCATTCTCAGGGACTCCCAGATCTGGGACTCCTTCTCTTCAAAAAAATATGCCCTCAGTCATTAACACTTTTCTTAAACAAAACTTGTTTTGCCTGGGCATTTCTTGGGTGTTTAATCTTTTACACAGTGGGAAAAAGGACCCATTCCTGATCTCTAAGATTGGTACCATTAATAGCTGACTAAATATCTATATGCAACATTTTACATTTTTTCCAAAAGCTAATTCTACTCAGAATATACAGTTCAGGGAATAAAATAGAGACAGGTAATTACATAAAAGTAAAGATGTAAGTATGAAGCAAGAGAAAGGAAGCATTACTATACTAATCCAGATAATACCAGGGAACCAGAGTAGGATAGCAGAGTGGAGAAGGGGTAAATAGATGGAATAGAACTCCATTGTTGTTTTTAGATTAGGTAATTAGAATATGAATTTTAAAGAGGAAAAGATCAATCCCTAAAAAAAATAAGTAAGGGCACTGAAGCTGAGGTGGACATAGCAACACAAGAGAAGTAAGAGAATAAAATGGAAGGATGAAAGAAGTATAATGAAAATGGTGACCAGGGCTTTCAACTGCAAATAACTGTGTTGGTCTCAAACAACTATCTTTTAGCATTCTGTTTTAATTGGTCTTATAATGGATGCACTTCCAGAAACATTATATCGGAATCTATTAGAGTAGTGAATTGATAATAACCACACATCTTCTCCAACTAAGCAATCTTTGGAGAGCCAAGTTTCTTAAATACCTAACTGAAGAGAGGGTTACCTGTGTTTCCATCTTGATCTCTAAAGTGCTAAGACATTTATTAACTGATGCTTTCCCCAATTAACTACTATTGACTTAGAGCTAAACTAGCTATTTGAACATACAAATACCATCAAATTTTCATTTCCCAGGGAGGAGAACAATAGTAAAGTAGTTAAAGTCTTTTGCTTTTCTTGGGGGTGGGGGGTTAGAGGGCCTCAATAATAGTAATATTACTTTGATAGTAATATTACTTTGAAAAACACAGCATGTGGTATGGAGAATAATGTTTCTCCTGCCTCTCCTGCCAGGATATCCACATGCTAAATCCTGGAGCCCGTGGATGTGCACCTTGCCTAGCAAAAAAAATTGGGTCGATTATACTAAATTATCCAGGTTGGCCAGTCTTATCACATGGATCATTAAAGGCAGAAGATCATTCTCATTTTTTTTTTTTGTGAGAGGTGTGGCTGTGAAAGAAGGCACAGAGAGATGCAACACTGCTGCCTTGGAAGTTGTAGAAAGGACACAGGAACCAAGGAATGTGGGAGACTGTAGAAGAAAAGGCAAGGCAAGTCTCACCTATAGTCTCCAGAAAGGAATATAGTCCTAGCAAAGTCCTGAACTTGGCCCTGTGAGATCTGTGTTGGGCCTCTGACCTTCAGAACTGTAAAACAACAGATTTCATAACTTATTTTATATTAACATCATGATTTAAGATCTATTTTGTATTTTAGTTGGTAGTTTCATTATAGCTTATAAAAGTTATGAACAAAACAGAGCTTTAGATACTAATTCAGACTGAATGAGAATATTTCAGAATTTCTTTGATTTTTCCTATTTTGTTTATGGGCTTTTGAAAAATGTTAAAAGATTGCCTTTACAAATTACTTAAAATATCATACAGATTTTTAAATCCGAGTACATGCAGAGGGAAACAGTTAAATTACCTGAACTATGGGCAATTTCTGGCACTTGGGTTTGTCATTGAACTACCTTTAATTTGTCCCAAACTTCCAAAATTTTAACAGTTATCAGCATTGCAGGCAAAGCACCTAGAAAGATTAGTGTCTAGCAAGCCGAACTTAGTGAAAACTTAAAGTGGGTTTTATATCAAATTGTTATACTTATTTGAATCATCCATTTGAAGAAGTGATTGATACTTTTTGTGCCAAATTTGAAAGTAAATCCAAGACAAAGCTTCAGATGTTACCTATAAAATCATAATAGACATTTTTAATATGAAGTAGAATTTGGTGCAAAGAATTTCTATAGACATCATAATACTGTGTGACATCCATAATGGTGCAACCATGTGAAATGGAAAAGTTCAGAATCTTTTTTTTAATATTCATATTTTAGTTGTACACAATACCTTTATTTTGTTTATTTACTTTTATGTGGTGCTAAGGATCGAACCCAGGGCCTCGCATGTGGTAGGAGAGTGCTATACCGCTGAGCTACAACCCCAGCCCCAAAAAAGTTCAGAATCTTGAACCAAGCAGACCTGCATTTTGAATCTTGGGAGTACCACTTCCTACATGTAAGATCTTAGATATGGTAATCATAGCATAGAAGTCTTAGTTTCATATAAAGTGATGTCACCTTGTTGTGTAGAATTTCTTCAAGAAATAAATGATGGTCAAAGTAAAAAATTTAAAACAATATATTTACTGCTGAACAAGTGCTCCCTATTTGGGTATCTGGGCAACTGCATTCATTATTGATCTAAAAGTATGAACCATCAGCATAGGAAAAATAATCCTGTTTTAACCCATAGAAGTACATAATCCAAAAACAAACAAATATTAAAATTTTCACACGTTCAACTTCTTTTCATTAAAAAAATGTTTTTCATCATCCATAACAGTATCCTTTGAAATCCTCACCACTTTGTGCATAATTTTCTACACTGAATTGGATATCTCTAGACTCTAAATCCTTATTCTCAAATTTCCTCCTGTAATCTTCTAGTAATCCAGTAAATGAAATTTGGCATGGCCTAGGTGTGCTTTGATGCCATCATAACAGGCCTTCTCTTTATCATGATCAGCCATGATTCAGTGCAACAAACCTTTAGAAAAAGTAATCAGTTGCCAAATATTCTGATGACAAATTCACTTGTTCATTCAGCAACAGCATTTTTCCTTCTTTAACTGATTTGGAACTCATTAGTTTAGAATGCCACTGCATAGTAAATCACTCCTTAGTATTAATACTAATGGAGTACATTCTATCTCACAACAACACATTTAATAAAATGTGGTAAGCATAAAACGATTATGAGTATGAAATAGTTTCTTTTTCCCCTTAGCTAAATTATTTTCTTATTTTCCCAGGTTAGATAACGAAGTAATTTCCTAAAAATTGTTTCCTTAAAACAATTGTATAGATGTTAAAACATTATGGCTATTTGAGTAAATGATAATATTGCTAGAAAATTTTTATTTGTATTATTATTATTACAATATATCAAATTGATACATAAATATCCCACCAAACTAAGGGAGAAAGTAAAGAAATGAGAAACAAATAGTTCACATACATTCATAAGAACACTCAAAAATTGCCTAATTTTTGACAATTATGAAATAATTAAAAACAATGGAAATGTACTCTTTCTACTACCACAAATGTTTAGGTGACTTGACTCATCAGCTAAATTAAAGTGGGCATGATTGAAGATAAAGTACTTAGTACTTTTTGATTAATTTTTAAAGATACTCTATAATATTAGCTCTTCTCTAAATTTTGGAAATAAATTACTAAAATAATAGAAATAAATATGCATTTCAAACCAGTAGTAGGTCAAAAAGAAGCTGGTAATTCAAATAAAATAGAAGGTATGGGGAAAAAATCCAACCAAAGCAGAACAAATAGGATAAATATAAAGCACAAAATAAGATGGCTAAAATAATTCCTTGTACATTGATAGTCTGATTAACTTCATGTAAACTATCCTTGTTAACTAAAATACTAAAATAGATATTGATATAGTAGATAAATATTGATTTAGGAGATAAATTGCAATATGGATCTAGAAGCTGTTTTCAAAATCAATTTATAATGCAAAGACAAAGAAGAGGGGTTGAAAATATATAAAAATGGGATAAGGCATACTATTCAAATAGAAACAAAAGAAAGTTGGTATAACAATATGAGCATTAGGCAAAACAAACTTAAAGGCAAAAATACTAAAAATAGTAATCACAGAATAGTGAAATATTAAATTAGAATATAATCTGAAATATGTTCACTTAAACTAGCTTCAAAATACAAAATATAATAATTGACAAATAACAAGGGCATATTTACAATTCACCACCAGGGCTGGAAAATTAAACATACATCTGGGTGGGTAATATCAAATGCTCTATTCCCCGTGGGGGGAAAAAAGAAAGAAAGAAAAGAAAAAAGAAGAGAGAACACAGATTTAAAAAACACAGTTAACAAAGCTGAAGTAATAGCCATGTCTTGACTGAAAATATATGTTCCTGCCCAATATATAAGAAATATTGTATACAGTTATAAGTAATTCTAGAAAATTTAAGCTGTTAGTACCAAACAGGTATATGTTTTCACAATTAAAATGGTTGTCAGAAAATAAACAGAGATAACAGAAGGGAATTAGAAAAAAAAAATATGTTTTTAGGGGAATAAATGGAAAAGTACTGTGTACAGTATACAAACCATGATATTCATGTAGAGCATATGAATAGTGAACTATCTGGGGAAATTGTTGCTTCCCTTCTACTTTAACTTATGACAAATTAATTGATTGCAGCCCCCATACCCAAACATTTGATATGTTGTTTTCTTTCAGTGGGTTTATAAAGCCTGCTGTTTTACCTTGGCTGAGATGGTGAATATTCTTATGGAGTCAAACATCAAAGAGCTCATCTTTACACTCCAATTATAGCCTCTCAGGGTCAGCACAAAACAAGAATAAGAATAAGAAGTTGGCTAAGTTCATCTTCTGAGCTTGATGCTACTTATTTCTCACAGTTTACTGCTTCCTACTTCTGTTTTTAGCACTTTTTCCCCCTAGACACTTTCAGCTCTTCAAATAAAGAGAAAAAGTATAATAAAGTCACTTATAACATTGTACTAAATTAAGAACTTCTCTTTCTTATAAGGTCACTTTAATAATATAGTGTTTTTTTTTAAAGGGCTAATCCAAAAACAAAGACGTTAAGGAATATTGAAATGTAAGGAAACAGTGGGAAAGATTTAGGGTAGTGAGCAGAAGGAAGGAATTCTGAGTACCATCAAAACAGGTACAGGCACCTCTTTAGTGTGCTCAGGTATAACTGGGCTAGTTCTTCACTTTTTGCTGGACATTTAGAAGTTTGTCAAAGTTAAACCTGAATATGTACCTATTACAGAAAGAGAAGGATAGACACAGCAAGAGTCAGAGATATGAACACATTTCTTTATTGAGAGTATTCAACTACAGAAATTTCAGTAAAACCATCTAACCGGTTTTACCAAAATCTTCCAATTCAACATTTCATTTGTCTTGGGTAACAAATATTACATGAATTGTTTTAGGTTTAAAGATAGAATGTGTCTTAAACCAAGAGTGAAATAATTTTTCTAAAAGAGAATGTGAGATGTTAATATTCATTGGGTCATACTATACTTTCATTTAAAACTAAAATGCTTTAATTAAAAAGGCATCACTTTCCTTCTCCAAAATCTCATTCTGTAGATAGTCTCAGGAAGTGTGAGAATAGGTCTCAGGGCATAAGGAACTTGTGCTAACTTGAACTCTAAAGTCACAAAACCTGTCTAGTAATACTCGACACATGCATGTGCAGGAATGTACACACACTCACACGTGTGGACAATTTTTCTTTCTGACATTGACTTAATTTTAATTAATTAAAAATTAAATTTAATTTTAATTGCACTAAATAAATACAATTTAGTAAGAATTTAATAGAAGAGAATTAGAATATTTTAATTGTCTAAACAATTTTATATTTTGGTTTTTTAAGGACTTTGACTAATGAAGATGCAACCTTAAGTTTGATGTTCTGTTTAGGGATTTTTTTTTTTTTTTTGGTGGTTGTTGTTTCTGGAACTTTTTTTTAATTTGCTTTTTTTTTTTGCACAAAGAATAATATATTCTGTGTTTCATCATAGTTTCCTCTGTAGATTTGTGTCTCTTTAAAACATACTCATATTATTCAACAGATACGTAGGTAGGTAAAGCTGATACTGCTGTTAATTCTAATCTCTTTAAGGAAACATTTATTTTTACACATAAGAAAAAAAGCATATGCATTAATTAGTTAAAATTTATGTTATACACTATCATTCTAATTTTTCAAGTAACAGTCTATAACCTTCAATTTTCTCACATTCTTTTTATTTTTTCTAACACTTCAAATAAAGATAATATAAAATTTGCTCATAAATGGTAATGATTAAAGAACTTGATTAAAATGCTTCTATTAATTATGTACTATTAATCACCACATCCTTCACCTTTTCTTCAATCTCAATGTCTTTGATATTTTTTCTCTTCCTTTACTTAGGCCACTCATAACTAAACTAACTCTGAGACTATAAGTTTTAGCACCAACCCCCTTCAGCCCTAGGCAAACCAGGATGATTGGTCACCTTAATACCAGTTCACCCTCCAGTTACTTTAAGTACTCTACTCTCTTTCTCCTCCCCTTGGTCTCTTGGTTCACTCCTGAACTCACTGCAGCTGGGTTTCTGCCTTTATCACTCATACATATGGGCTTTGTAAGAATCATCAAATGACCTTTAACTAAGGAGACTTTCTAGTCCTTACCTCAGTGGGCCTTGCTGTTGGGTTTAATGCTACTGATGCATCTTCCCTGAATCAATTCACTACTAAGGCTTCTACAGCAGTTCAGCTTACTGGTATTTATTGTGCTTTTAACTCTCTTTCATGGGCAATCTCCCTCTACTTGTTTTTTGAAAGATGATTTTCCTCAAGATTCTATACTTGGTCATATCTTATTATTCTATAAATCCTTTGCATGGCTGATCTCACATCCTTTCATGTGGATGAGGACTTTGAAATCTACTGCTCAGACTACCTGAAATATCTGTATGTTCCATGTGCCCATTGAGAAAGCTGAAATTTTATGTGTAATGACCTTCACAATGATCATATCTCTATTTCTTGTTGGTATTATCAGCAATTATTCACTTATGCTAAAAATTATATTATCCTCAATTATATTCTGTTTCATCTCTATTTAACTAATTACTAAATTGTTCAATTTTGCCTCCTAGATAATTTTTAAATGCATCCTTCTTTCTCAATTCTAATTCCTATTTTCTGTTTTCAAGAAATGGCCATCTGAATCACTGCCACAATTTCCCAAATCATCACATCACTACAGACTTATCTTCACATTCTTTCCTACGTGCTTAGTAGATTCTAGTACATTACACATGCTATAGACTACTGTATTTCTTACATAAATAATATTGTACTTGTTGCAAGCTAACTACCAATTTATCTTTCCCACAAAACTGTGAGCTTATTAAGAGAAGAGCTATGCTTTATTGTTGTGTCTCTAGTGCCTACTTCTGTGCCTGGCAAGTGATAAGGGTATATAAAATACTAAACAGATAGATGCTCAGCTCAATGTGCTTTCCTAACACTATACACACTCCCTACCCACCTCTTCCAAAGAGCCTGGGGCCATTATGCTCTATGATTCTACCTAAAATATCTCCAAAATTGTTGCACATATGGTATACACTTAATGAATAGGTATAGAAATAAAGAATGAATATTATATTCTCTGGGCAACTGTTTGA
This sequence comes from Marmota marmota marmota, assembly GCF_001458135.2. Lineage (NCBI taxonomy): Eukaryota > Metazoa > Chordata > Mammalia > Rodentia > Sciuridae > Marmota > Marmota marmota. The sequence goes on along the minus strand of NW_026000057.1, from coordinate 47,101,947 downwards.
AATGAATAAGTATTTTGCGATGTCATCACAGAGGCAATTAAGAAGTATTTTAAAAACCCAGATAAGGGTTAGGGCTGTAGCTCGGTGGCACAGCACTTGTCTAGCATGTGTGAGGCACAGGGTTTGATCCTCAGAACCACATAAAAATAAACAAATAAAGGCATCCTGGCCCTTTACAACTAAAAAATAAATAAAAATTAAGAAAACCCCACAATTCAAAGCATGTCTTTTAAAAAAAAAAAATTTGTAGTTGTAGATGGACAGCATGACTTTAGCACCAATCCCCCTCAGCACTAGGCAAACCATTTGCTTTTTTTTTTTTTTTTTTTTTTTTTTGTATGTGGTACTGAGAACCAAATCCAGTGCCTCACACATGTCAGGCAAGCACTCTGCCACTGAGCCACAGCTACATCCCTCAAATCATAGCATCTGCAGATAAACAGAGTTAGAGAAAATAATGCTAAGTAAAGTTAGCCAATCCCAAAAAACCAAATGCCGAATGTTTTCTTTGATATAAGGAGGCTGATTCATAGTGGGGTAGGGACAGGGAGCATGGGAGGAATAGATGAACTCTAGATAGGGTAAAGGGGTTGGAGGGGAAAGGAGGGGGCATAGGGTAATTAATGATGGTGGAATGTGATGATCATTACTATCCAGAGTACAAGTATGAAGACATAAATTGGTGTGAATATACTATGTATACAACCAGAGATATGAAAAATTGTGCTCTATATATGTAATAAGAATTGTAATTCATTCTAGTGTCATATATAAATTTAAAAATTACATAAAAAACACTGATCATTTCAATAGCACATTCTTTAAGGTGGATGATGTGTGAATGTGTGAAATGTTAACAGGCACATCATTGAAAATAAACAAAAAATTGCATGGAAACAAACAAACAAACATGTCTTTTAAAGCTTTCAAATGGTTTAGAAAATATCTTCCTACATAAATGCAAGTAATTCATAAACCACACATGTTAAGGTCTTTAATGTGAATACAAAGCCTTTAATTTTTTTGTGTTCCTAAAAATTGGCTTAACCTTTACAGTGAAAAAAGTACTTTGTATTTTGTAAAATATTAGGGCATTTCATGCAAAGCTCAGAGTTTTATTTAGCATATTTTTAAATGCCATACCAACATATTTTGGGGAGTCTAAAAATTTTATGGAATAAATAAATATGCATTGCAAATGTTTTCCATAACAATAAATGGAAATGGAAAAAATAGAAGGAAAATAATGTATTATTATTTATAATAAGAATATTTGTAATCTTTAACCACAAATGAATATTTAAATTACCAGTTTGCTTTTAAGATAATACTGGCTAAAGTAAATTGCAAAAGACTTAATAAATCCGAATAAAACTTATTTATTAATTAATTTCTACTATGGACATTTGTTTCTTTCTAATGTTCACATCTTCTTATAGGAACATTAAATAGGTCCTCTGGTATCCTTAGCTCATTTAAGTAGTTCAATGAACTTAATATTTTTTGCCAGAAACTTCAGTGATTAGAGAAAAGAGATGTCATTTTCAAGATGTATTCTTTGGACATTTCTTATTTATGGAAAATCAATAACATATTATAACAGAGATGGAATCCTATAGCATTTTCAATGGAAAACTAAGATAAATGTAGATAATCTTAATTGTGACTTTGATTAACATTAAACAACCATTTAATTGTTAATAATAAACTACCTTTAAAGGAATGCTTTCTTTTTAAGAGAAGCAGTTTCACACAATAAGAAATGTAATATAATTTAAGTGTAGAATAATAGAATCCATGCATGTACTAGAATTATCCACTAAAATCAAGTTAAACCCACATATATATACATATATATGTATATATATGTGCTTTTATACTCATAATTCCCCATATTTTTCAGAGTTTCAAAAATATATTAAGATAAAATGACATATATTTGACTTTCAAAAATATTGAACTTGCTACTTATGAGATCTGCAAAACAAATTCACTTTAATGTCATATTTAAATGCATCGAATTTCAGATTAGTCAGTTTTCCAAGATAGACAGTTTGTAGTGAGCAACTAAAAATCATTTCTACTCTGTAATTATAATTAGGTAAGGAAAACCATTTCAGGATCTTACAATGTTCAATATTTTAGTATGACTTTTATTTTCTTGTTCAGTAGATATACTATCTATGCAGGTGTTTTAAGGTGAGAGATACGATAGCCAATTATAGTAGCCTATCCCAGACTTTCACAATAAAATAATAGTCCCATGTCCTAGAAAATTCTTTAGGCCTAATTCAAACCAGGACAGTTGTTAACACTCCTGAGATATGAACTAAATTTTCAGATAATAGATTTTCAGACAATAGAACCTTACCTTAACATCATTGGTGTTCATTCGGGTTCCCTCCTTTCCCACAAATATATCATCAATGTCAACGAGAATATATCTATCCAAGGACAGTTCCAGCTTCTTCCCTGACAAGAAGGAGATGGCATCTATGAAAATGAGCTTGTGCAGCCAAAAGTTCAAGTTGTTGCCAAAAAGAACTCTCTGAATTCCATCGTGAACACCCAAGTCGTGTATGATAGTGGCAAAAAAAGCACCTTTAGAGACTGGAGGAGAAAGATTTTCTGGGGTCTTTATTTTGGCAAATATTACTGGTTGGTAGGTTGAGTGATTAATTTGAAAAACCGTCCAGTCAGTTCCAGGTAAAGAACCCCTTTCAAGCTTTGATGATTTGGTTACACGGAGCAAGGGAGAATGAGGATTAATACAACAGTCTTTTACTGCAAGGTTTCCATATATAGAAAAGGGGAAGCCTTTTAACTGAAAGCTCTGTAGACTCTTCTCATTAGTTCTATGGAATCCAATGACACCCACACCATACTCTACACAGTATTTATCTAAAAGGCTTCGACTCCAAGAGTCCATATTTATGTATTTTAAAATATTCTCATAAATAATGAGAACATATTTGCCTTTAGTTTTGTCTGTAAGTGCTGGGAGATCTCCTTTTCCGGTAGCAATTTCAATGTGATATTGGAATCTACTTGATTCTAGAATCATAATGATGTCTTGACCAAGGGATGAGTACTGACTCTCCACAAACACAAGGACTATGGAGTCTGTCCTTGAGGCATCAAAAAGCTTCACTGCCTTCACTTCCATTAGTCTATATGGTAGGTGTTGGAGGTCACCGCAGTCCACTTCTGAAGCCACTTCAGAGAGTTCATTTTCCTGTTTGTAGCCACTGTACAGGTAGTAAGCAGAAATAATAATGCTCACCACACAAAAAGTGGCAAGCAAAATAACCGTCCTTTGAAAGTGTCTGTGAAGCCTCATGATAAAACTCATGATGTATAGGTTTTCCTTGACTCTTCCAACAGAAGCACCATTTAAAAAAGAAAAGAAAAGATGGTGTTTCAGGTACTTTCCCAGTCTCAGTCAATAGTTTATGTCACCATTGCAGCACATTTGTATTGCTTGATTATGACTCACAGGAAATACAGTCTGAAAACAGAATAAAACAAAACAGTTTTCAGCATCAAAATGAGCAAATTTTTATGTTATTTAGTGTCAGACTAGGAAGCAGGGGAACTGATATAGGTTAGAAAACTTTCCATTCCTTCTCCCAGATATGGATGAAGACAAAGGAAATATGGAATGAGAAAAAGGGTATCACTGAACCCAGGTCACTATCCCTAATACAGAGAAACACTGGGCTTTGCATCACACTCTGGAGATAATACAGACCTAATACCACAGAAAGGTTACACTGCCATTTCCTATCATCCAGATACATATCATATATTGCATATTCAAGCCGTTTATGTTTAATTACACACATTGAAAGTTCACAAAAGTTTGGACATGTTTCATTAATTGACACAATTAAAACAAAAGTCTATTTTCCAAAATATGAAGGCAAAAAATTTTGTCACTCAGCATACATTTCAAATTAATCAAAGAAACAACCCAATAATAGTTACTTTAATTAGAATAACCCTTTCAAAATACAGATATAATCCCACAATCCAACTGTTCATTTTAGAACTATATATTGACAAAGTTAGGTTATGTGATAAGACAAATGTGAGGAGTGAAACACTTCTTGGGGTCATACAGCTCTGTTGTATCATGATATGCACTGTGGGGGAGGTAGACAATCATGTTCTGGAGAATACATACTCACACATTTATTTTCTATCATTCTGTTTCTGCTTTGTGAGAAAATATCAGCAATTATATGAAAAAATGACTACAAAAGTGGGTTTTTTAAACAATGAGAACAACTGAGATGTCATGAAACACTTTGTTATGCAGTCATTTCAAACCTGTTTCAAATTTTAGTAACCTTTGAAAATTTAGCAACTGAAAATAATTAGAAAGAAACATGGGTACATTTTAGACTTTCACAGAGTCTCATACAAGGAGATATCATGTAACACATGCAAAAAAAAATTAAGAAAAATCTCCTTGCTGTACTTAAGATAGGCTATTAGGTAGTTGGTTAAACAACAAACATTGGTGGAAAACATTGTACTTGATATTTGCCATAAGTTTAGGATTCATTGTGCCTTGCTTCTTAATTGCCATTCTGTCCCCAATATCCTCCAAATAAAATGATGAGGTTAAAATAAATGATTACCAAGAACTCTACATTTTAAAATTCTGAAATATCTATCTGTAAAAAAAAAAGCAGTGACGGTTTTAAATGATGTATGTTTATCTTTATACATAATATAAACACTATGAAATATAACAATAGAATATTTATGATATTTAACTTGTAATTTATATTATTGTTTATTCAAATATTTAGGGTATCTATGTCATTCATTCAAATATTTATGGAGTAACTATCTGTTTAAAATACAAATGTTTGGCATAACTCCTTTGAAATGTTATAAATTTTAAAGCAGAGAGTGACAAAAATCATAATAAATGGGTTGTGCATTATAGGCAAGAAACTATAATGGGATGAAAAAAGAGAAACTACAGTAAGTGAAGTAGTATGTAAAATGCTCCAGGGAGATATAACTTGGGAAAAACCTTGAAAGATGAGAGTAATTTAAATAAACACTTGAAATATTGGGGATGTCATAGAGCCAGAAGTGAGCACAATATTGGGTGAAGTACCTGAATGAAAAGTAGAGGTACAAGTGAGGAATACTTAAAAAAATAAATTTTACCCAGATTATGAAGAAGTTTGATACAAAGAACTTTATGGTTATGAAAGCTCACGGGCAGACATTATACTTCCCTGATTAGGGAACAAGCATAGTAACAGGAACATTTTTCAGGAATTAGAATTAATCAGCATCATGGAGAATGTCATAGACAGTTGAGTCTGGCTGGCTATATATGTACAATACAGGCTCATTTCCTACAACATAATCATGAAATGTTAGTGGTCATTGGAAAGGGATAATGTGGGGAAGTGAGGGATACTTTAGGTCTGTGAAACACTTTAGATCTTGCTGAAGAGTACTTGGTATGCCATGTGAGGTGTGTGCACAGCCTGACTGCTGTGGAAAATGCCATCAAATGATTTGACATGCTTTAAAATAAAGCTACTATAAAGGATAACGCTGTACTCTTTAAACAAGCTTAGTACGGGTCTATGTGTAATGTAAGCAAATGAAAACATTACGTGAACAATGGAGTTTTCATTGTAACTACAGTCATTTCATTTTGATAAGTAATTACACTTTTGAATTTGTTACATGTTTATGAATATGATATTCTGGAGTTTAATGGCAGTATACAAAATCCCACATCTTTCCCTGTCTACCTTTCAATTTCAGCTGTGAAATGTTTTTGACTGGATATGAGATGTATTGCTTCATTTTGCATTTCATGTAACATTTCCCAATTTGTTTCCTTCATCAGAAGTAAAATGTATTTAAGTGATATAGTACTTATCAGTGATGAGGCAAAGGGTGAGAAATATTTTCACTCACTATTTAGAACTGATATTAGGAACCTATCAAACTTATATTTTTTGTTAACAGGTATAAAATGTTGAAGAGCTTTTTTTCCCCATTAAACTTTTCAACTTACTTTCTGATGCCAAAGGAATTCCACTGTATGTCCCTGAGGGTAGAATTTGGTCTAATGAATTTAAATAGATACATTAAGTTTCCCCTATTTTCTGCAAACAGTTTTTTTAAAAGAGAAGGGAGAGGGAGAGAGAGAGAGAGAGAGAGACAGAGAGAGAGAGAGAGAGAGAGAGAGAGAATTCTTAATATTTATTTTTCAGTTTTTGGTGGACACAACATCTTTATTTTATTTTTATGTGGTACTGAGGATCGAACCCAGCGCCCCGCGCATGCCAGGTGAGCACATTACCGCTTGAGCCACATCCCCAGCCCTGCAAACAGTTTTTAATTGCACATTTCACTTGGCTGTGGCCAACTTTAATCTCTAGTGTGGACTCTCTAAATGCATTATTTTTCCTTACCCAGAAACAACTGTTTCATATTTTCTGCTATGTTTATGTTCTGAAAATCCCAGGATGAAGTTCTACAGTGGATGTCACTGTAGCAGTGGGCAGAGGCAAAGGCCCTACCTTCTCCTGAGCCTGCTCCACACAGCAGGGACATCACTAGAGCAGGTATTAAGATAGATGATTAAGTTTCTCCACAAAATTCTCCTATGAAACTTTCTCTGGCCTTCTCAACTTGGTAAGACCCAATAGGTCCACATGGTCATTGTGCAAAGTATCTCTTCTTTGTACTTATTGCCATAATTATAATTAAATTTTTGTTTAAAGTCATTCTCCCAATTGGACTAGAAGCCCTGAAAGGATAGAGTTAATGCCTCTTTTGTTCTTCATTGTTTCCCTTGTTCCAGGACCAGAGTGACTATTCATGAAAGTTATTGAATATAATGGCATGTTATACCTATCCATTAATTTGACACTTAGAAGTGTACTCTAATGTCATAACTTTTACAGTTATACATGACTATAAATGTGATTATAGTTACTCATAAATTTGATAAACTTATCATCTGCTTTACTGTACACTAAGTAAATATAACTATAGCAACCCAACATATGATAAATCTAATATAATATCAATAAACCTTCATCCACTAAAGGTACCTATCAATTAATCATTCCATAATCAGTCATTAAGTAGTTATTAAAAATTAAAGGGGGGGGAGGGTGGAGATGGGAAAGGCAGCGGAGCACAACAGACACTAGTATGGCAATATGTAAATCAATGGATGTGTAACTGATGTGATTCTGCAATCTGTGTATGGGGTGAAGGTGGGAGTTCATAACCCACTTGAATCAAAGTGTGGAATATGATATGTCAAGAAATTTGTAATGTTTTGAACAACCAACAATAAAAAATTAAAAAAAAAAAAAACACATACCAATAGGGGACTGGGTTTGTGGGTCAGAAAAAAAAAAAATTAAACTTGCCTTTATAGAAATGGACTCTATTGAGGGACATGAGCCTTGTAAACCAACATTATGCTGCACATAGTAAAAGTTGTAAGACTATCTATGTTACAGGTTTCAGAAGAAAGAGAGTGTGTGGGTAGGGGAGATTAGTAAAGCTTAGGAGAGTCAGTGGCAGTTTCTAACAGTAATGGTGCCTGAGAAGACATGGGCAAGGCCTGGATATGGGGATGGGAAAAATACAGAATGAAAAAAAAAACTGGCCATATTGAAGAAATAAAACAGTTATAGTTAATTTGCTTGAGTGAGAATAAACTATGGGGCACTATGTGTTAGGATGAAACTGGATAGATAACATTTGTTTGAAAGAATGCTGCAGATTAATGAATGCCCTTGATAATAATTGTTAAGTACAAGAGTATTGACATGTAAAATATTTGAACATAGAGGGACAACAAAAAGAGTTTGTAGATGATTAGCGTAGCGGTGACATCCAGAATGGACAAATAGTAGAAATATGAACAGAGAATGTCTGCTACAGAGTGAAGAAGTAGGTATAGTCAAGATAGTCCCAGCCAAGGGGCTGCTGCAGTAATCCATATAGAAAGTGGTGTGAGCCTAAACTAATGTAATCATCAAGAAGAACAGAAATGAAGAGATACTTGGGAGTAAAATAGAAATTATGGATGGAGAAGTTTGTAGGCTTTGTTTACAAATAAATTTGCCAGCCTTAGAAACAGGAGCTCAGAGTAGAAATTAGCTTGTTATATACATTTCAGATGCAGGCAGGTGAAGTAACTAAATGATATGTAGTCAGGTAACAAAATCACAATGTCCTATAAACTAACTTCAAGCATATGATTGAAACTGATGGGTTACTAATGAATCTCACTGTGCTATGTAAACTTAGTTCCTCAGAAAAGGCTTTCCTGACCAAATCCACTTACCCACCACTGCCTTTACCCTCACTGAAGTCTTTATCACAAATCTTGTTAAATATAAGTTTAGAGCTAGACTCAAATTGCCAAAGCTACATGTTCCTATTATTTTCAATAATTTTTCAAATAAGAAAATGTATAAAAGCATTTTTAAAAAACAAGACCAAGAGTTAAACACTTTAGTATAGTGATGATTGTGTTCTGGCAGTATCCTCACAAAAATATATGCAAAATTTTAGAACTTTGCTTGATCAGGAGGTTTCTTGAGTAACTGAAGAACAAGCACACTAGCCTGCATGCCAGAGTTCCTATGGTTTAAACTGCCTTGATCATAACTATAACACTGATGACTGCGGTTGAATTCCTCACCCTGTACAAATTATGATAAGTAGAATATGCTGAATGACCAGGAAACTATATATTAAACTTACAAAATCAACAAACCACTGTTTATTCCAGAGCAGGTATCCTTAAATAAAAACAGGTAGAGAAAGGTATGGAGCAGTTATAAACATCAGGACATCATCAGAATTTCCTCTAGGGCACACTGAAGGAAATCACATCAATACAAGAAGTAGAATTAGAACAAGAGTATCACAAACAACCTTAATGCAATTTTTGTATGTGAAAACATTGTGTTAGATCCTTCAGAGGCTAAGTAATTTACCTGAGTTGTTGTTACTACTAGTAGAGGTCGAATTGAAATTTGAACTCTTGACAGGCAGAATCAAATATAACATACACTTGCAAAGGCAATGGCCATATCCCTCTCCTTTTACATGTTAGTTACATATAAGAAATGAATATTGGGCAGCTATTACCTTTAGGTCCTAAAGAATCCTCCTATTAAAACCAGTATATTATGGTAGATAGTTAATGGGGCTTTAATTAAAATTATGACAAACTATTAAAATGTCTTAGAAAAGAGTCTGACATAAAATGAACAATCAAAATTTACTATTATAATTATTATGGTGATTATTTTAGAAATAAAACAGAGAAATATCCTGAAAATGGCCAGTGAAAGTGAACTAGTGGTTTATAAAGGGCAGCTACAAGCATTTTCATTTAAGTAGAATTACAGGAACCACAGAAGTCCATCCTTGGTTCAGAGATCTAAAGTGAGATGGGTCTCTGAGCAACGGAGGAGGCTCAGTCATAGGCATAACCGGCATCATATTCTGGGACATCTTACTCCTCACTCTTTTCTCAGATGAGTCACACACTCCCTGGTCCTCATTACCATCTATTTTCCAATAAATTCCACATATTTATTTGTTACTCAGACCTCCTTCATTGAACCTCTAGGACTTCAACTGAACTATCAACCTGATAAAATAGTAATGACAAATCACATTAACTGTATTCTTTCTTATTAAACACGGGCCACTGTTGGGCTCCACTGAAATCATATCACAAATTCAACTTGGCCACAATTGTATTCAAGATTTTTCCTCTTAAAAATCATCATTTTCTCCCCACAATTATCTAAAGTCATCCTTGACACATTTTATTTCAACCCTAATCAAAATAAGCCCAAGACTTCTAACTTCCATTTCCCCCAAACTCACTGGATCCAATGTACTTCCATTCTTATTCAGGCAACATTACTCACTTGATCTAAGAACTATTGCTCAGAGACCCATCTTACTTTAGATCTCTGCACCAAGGATGGGCTTCTATGGTTTCTGTAAATCTACCTAAATGAAAATTTTTGGTAGCTGCCCTTTAGAAACCCTTAGTGCACGTTCACTAGTCATTTTCACAACTAATCTTACTACAAATATTCTTAGATCCCTCTAATTATTTTTCAGTGTGGCATTAAAATACAAATTTCTATACATACCCATGAGACACTATGTGGTATTCTTCCCATTTTTACCCTTCAGACCTGATTAGATGGCATACTCCTCTTGCACATTCCAGGCAAGTGTGTCTTCTTTCAGTTCCTTAAAAAGGTCCAATCTCTTTTCTATCTCAGTGATTCTCACATGCTGTCACATTTGTCTAAAAATGATTTACTTTATTTCTTCATCTGAATGCATCCTGTAAATCCTATGGTTCCAAGTGTAAATGCCCTTACCTCACAAGTCTTCCCTGTTCCCCTAGACCTGTAAAACCTCCCTGTTAAACACTCACACCACCCTGTACCTCTGTAGCGTACTTCACCAACATGTGATATTCTGCATAATCTTTCTCCACATACTGGAAGCATCTGTAAAATCTTCTTTATTTTTAATGTATAACACAGTGCTTCATTTAAGAATGCATTCTCTTTGAAAACTTATAGAAATGAGTAAAATAAAGTCCTCTACCAAATTGTATAAATAGCAGTTGCATTCACAAACCAGGGCAATATTCAAGTCAAACCATCCTTCATGAATGAGGACCTCCATCAATCATATTGGATTCAAACACTCAAGGCAATAATATAAACATTGTGAATAGCACTGACCATCTTGACCAGAGCCATAAATCAGGCACATCCAGGATGTATCTTTCTTTGAATCTTACTCAAATATCTGATTTTCTCATTCTTAGATTTTTTCAGATTTCAGTGTGACTAGTGTTGCTTTGCAGTGTAACTGTTTTTAAAAACATTCCATCAAGAAAACATTAGCAAATATTTAATAATTTATCATTAATAAAATGCAGAAGTAACAATTAATTTGGAGAGGAATCACAGAATATTCCATATACATAGTGAAAAGCTGAATATATACAAATATACATTTTGTAAAGTATTGCAGTAACCACAAGAGGAATTACCTACTTGTCAATGTAACCTATCTTTTCTCTTTCACTAACACCCACCATCATCCCAGAGTAAAAATCAATTTCTAAATGAAATAGAATCATGTTAAAGTTGGCAGTACAAGAAATGTGAAAAACGATTACCATCTGGAAAATGAGTATTAATAACTAAAGAACTTCAGGTTCTAACATAAATGAAAGATATTTAAAAGATCTTGACAGTATTCCTCAAAATTAGCAATATTTTATAGCATTGAAAAATACATTTGGAGGCTTCAAATGCATTACATGAATTTGCTAAAAGTAATTTAGTAATATTAAAAATTGACAAAGAACATGCTTTTCTTTGGGAAAGAATGTGTGAAATTGTGTCATGTTAATTGAACCCTGCTGTGGTAGGCAAGTAAGAAACTCATTTGCATGGAGTAAAACCAAGAATATACTCTGTCTTTAGAACTAGGAATTTTGAAAGATGGATGGAAGAAAAGCTGCACATGGGGGCATTAGCTTTGTTAGGTACATTAAATGGAAAATGACTACTGTAATGTTCACTCCCTCTTTGTATTTAGAAATTATAAATGGAAGAATACATTTTGTTCACCTCCCTCAGTGTTATGCTATGATGTGAGGCAAAAGAAGAAAACTATTCCACTGCTATTTGCTTTTTGTTCTGCCTGTATGACTTAAGGGGGAAAATGTCTGCTTATTCCCTTTTAGACTGAATTAGAAAAGGCACGCTTAATACCAGGGCAATGCCAATGCAGTTTTAAGGATCTAATCTATCTCTTAACATCTTTGTCCTTCAACATAATTGTGAAGCAACCACCTGGTCCATAAGATGTAAATTTTGAGATCAGACAGATTACATAAACTACAGAAAGGAAAGCAGTCAATCTTCACAAAGATGATGACACAAAAAAAGGTAGAAAAAAATAACAATGCAGAAATTTGATAGGAGTCCTGAGGAAATTATAGTTCCTGATTCTAATCCTCTTATTCCATGAGTGCATCAATGAAGAAGTTCAATTTTAAAATTCCTGTTTCTTTGGGCATCTTTTAGAAAAGTGACACTCACACCAGTTGGGGTAACAAGAAAAGAGAAATAAATAATCAAAACAAGACATATATATTTCATTAGAGAAGACACCACATTTAATGGTCCTGGGCACTGCTTTTTTCATGACTGGCACAAAAGTAGGCGTTTATTAAATACCTCCAGAAGGAATGGATGATTATTTCAAATGCAGGGATAGAAGTTGCAAAAATGCTCAGAGTAGTGCATGGATTCCTTATATTATATTAAGAAGCAAATCAAGCATGAATATTTGAGAGAAAATGTAATATAGTGATAAAAGACATGTTCATTTGAAGCCAGACTCAAGATTGGATATCAGCTCCACAACTTGCTAAGGATGTAATCTTATACAGGTAAGTAATCACTCATTGTCTCACTTTCCTCATTTTTGAAATGGGAATACTATTTAACTCAAATCATCTTTGTTAAGACTAGATGAGCTTGCACAATGTAAATATTCTTCAAATGTTAACTTACTTTAACAGCCTACATCTCTACTAGTAAAAACCTCAACAAAGCATTCATCAACAAGTTAAATTTTGTATTATTCTATAATGCTTCTTCATATGTATTTGTGCTATTATCAATATCAATTTCTATAGTTTTAGACAAGAAACAGAAAGGAAAGAGTCTTTCATATATTCATTCTACAGGTGAGGTAACCAAGGCCCATGACCCACAAGGGGGCTGTTCAAAAACACTCTCTCTCATGGTAGAGCCAGGCCTAGAATACAGTCTATTTTCATGTTATTTTCAAACACCATTAAAAAAAAAAGATTAAAGACTGAAGTATATGTAAAATGGATGGGTATTGTTGACATGATTAAGAATTGTAGAAGAGAACTACAATACTTGATATTTAAGCTTTTATTTAGCAATAGGTACTAAAGAGTTACAGCCTTAAGTTATTTGTAAGAGATTATATGAAATGATGTACTTTAGGCATTATTTGTAGTAGGATTGAACTTCTTTTTCTTTTTTTAGTCATGTAATTTACGTGAAATTTATGAAAGTGTTTATAGAGTAACAATAAGGGATAAATCACTCATTGTGATATCCAGGTACCCAAGGATATATGTTTTATTAAAACCAGACAAACCAACAGACTCTAAAATCAATTTTTCACTACAGTTCTAAGAGGAATTTCAGTCACAAAATAATTTCAAGTATTGTTCAAACTAATTATCATTATATTGCAGGCTGCTACTTTTGTAGCCTGGTGGCATCTCTTCATCTGATTACGTTCTCAGGTTTCAATGTGAATGCTTATCACCACATGGGGAAGTAAAGTTCTACTGCTTTCCCCCATTGTGTAACTGTTAAGCTATTAGATATTCAAGGCATTCATGTAATTTAGAATACTGCTTTTATTGGTAATTCTACTTCCCTCTTTTTATAAGTACATAAAAATCACAAAGTATTTATTCACATATAGTTTTCGTTGTTTATACTTTGTATCTCAACAATGCACATGGAAGTTTACAAGTTGGCCCTAATAAGCAAAAAGCAGCTAAGACTCAACCAATTTTCAAAGAAGACATCTAATCAGACTCCCAGAACTAAAAGAACATATTATCACCTCTTTATAATTTTAAAACTTTGAAATGATAAGTCAAGCATTTAATATTTAGATTGTGACTCACAGTAATTTTTCATCAGAAAGTATAATCCAGAAAAAAAAAATCAAATATCTTGTTATCTCTTCTTCTCAATAGATATTTCAGGTATACCAAAAATGAATATTTGTTATAACTTTGGAAATAAACATTTTGCTCAAGAAAATATATTAAAGGAGAAAGTACACTATTACTCAACCAAATTAAACTATACCAAATCTCTTCAGAAACAGATAAAAGTTTTTGTTATCAGAAACATTTTAGTAACCTGAGAAACCTTCATTCTAAAGACTATGAAGAAAAATATTAGCTCATATAACAGTTCACATTTCTCACTTACACAAAGACACAAGCCTTCTGTTTTACAATCAAGATAATAAAGAAAACAATAACTATATTGCAGAAATGATAGAATCTGTGTTAACTAGAGAATGAAGAAAATAAAAGACCTTTGCTAGGGCAATCTCTTATTATGTTCAGTACTTATTTTTAAAAAGTCTCATTCAAATATATTATTGAAACTTCCTTCTCAAATACAAAATTGATATGGCTGAAGCAAGAGGGGAAAAAATCCCTTCAGCTAAATATCAGTTTTCCTTTCATCTTTCTGCTCTCTCGTGATGAGTAACTGTTCAATACTTGATAACATGATATTTTCTAAGAGCAAAAGGAAAAAAAAAAGAAGAAATTTGAGGTCAGTTTCACACAACTCAATATTTCATTTCTATCTTACTAAATATTAGAAAAATAGACATTTATATTGCTTTGAATTGTTTTACTCAAAACTTCAGATTATATATGTTGCTATATCCAAATATTTTTTATAAAAGTACATATAAAATTTTAACTTTAAATAACTTTGAGGCGAAAACTGTGCCCAGATATATGAAAGACTATGTGGTTAAACCCTTTAAGGAAAGTATTTTAATTCTTCCCCAACCCCTCCCCCAAACTGGCTATATTAAATAGGAGATATACCTATTTTCTTTAACTTAAAGCTGTACATTCAATACTTATGGTTACTCAATCTTTCCAGCTACATTTAATTTTTTACTCATATAATCTTAAAAATGGTTATAAAATAAACTGCATTAAATACAAAGCTTTGCTGAGTACCATTACTGTATAGATAAACAAATAGCTATAGTTTAAATTTTTGATATCACTCCCAAAATTCTACAGAGACAAAAGACATGTCATCTGTTTAACAAATGTACTACAGGACAATTTTAGATTGTTAGCTAACTTAACCAAAATGCTCTACTTCTTAAAGAATAAAATGAGTCACTTGTTTAATCCTGAAATTCTTAATTAACTGAAAACAAAGTTGTTATCTGTTACTAACAGACCCTACACTTATGAGTAAAGCCATTAATATATAGTGTAAGTAAACAGATATCCTTACCTGGAATTAAAATTCGAAGAGTTCAAAATGTTGGAGAAAGTTTCAATAGACATACAATAACCCGAAACAGCATCTGTTACCATCGGCTCAGAATTTTTGGCTTTACAAGTGGCAGCAATACCAATCCTGGCCCAAAATCCTTGTTATGTAACATCTTATTAATATTTGCCATCAAACTGCTACCAAGCTGGTGAGGCACTAGAGGGCAAGAGTGTCACATGCAAGACCCATTGTCAAGGGACCCGGCTTTGGTACTACTTCAGGAAGACAGATGTTAACTAAGCTGATAAATAACACAATGTCTGCACGCAACAACGAACTTGTAATGTTCCTCAAAGAATATTTTAAATGTCAATTTTCTGACTAGTGGGAGAGTTAACACGTTAATAAATATGCATAAGCAAATAACCACAACATGCAAAACTTTTACGATTATATTTACAAGCCCACAGTCTCTCATGAAACTATTTTTTTTATTGTTTAAATAAACTTATTTAAAACAGAACAGTAAAGGCTGATAATCAAAACGAGTGTCAATTTCAAGACACTTTCATTTCAAACCCCAAGAAACTTGTTCTGATCGCGGTGCCACCTCTGGAGTCCGCATTTCAACTCGCCCGGTTCGGTTTTTAGGCGAGGACCTGTCCGGTCATCCATCGTGATTACCTCGGGCTGCAGCGATCTGCAGGCATCTTCCTTCCCGGGTTCTCGGCCTCCGCGGCTCCCGGAGGCTGCCCTGCTGTATACCGGCGGAGCTGTACTCCAGTCCAACAGGAAAGACCCTGTCCTCCCGGCGTCCCTGCCAACCCAGCCGATAGGAGACGCGACTGGGTGGTCAGCGCGGGCAGCGCGTTTCGGGGAGTGGCTGCGGGGCCAGCGCAGGGGTCGTGCTGGGTACTCCTGTACTCTCTTGGATGCAAACCGTGTCTCCAAGACCCACCCGGCCGCACCGCCACCGCCGCCGCTCTCACGCCGCCTCCCG
>NW_026000057.1:47076797-47085740 GCF_001458135.2 Marmota marmota marmota | reverse complement strand
CCGCCGCCGCCTCCCAGCTCCCAGCCAGCGCGCACCCGCGGGGGAAGGGGCGGAGGCGGGAACCCCGGACGCGAGCCTCCTCCATCTGCCAGCTACCCACCCACCAGGGTGGCCCCGCTTATCTGGCTTCTCTGGCCTCCTGGAGACCTTGCTGTCCCTCCTTAGGCTGCCCGTTCTGAACGCCCCTTCAGAAGGATTGATGAAAGCAGCCTAGGATGAGCCGGGTTGTGCCGCCAGGGAAACGGATGCGGGCCCCTAGGCGGTAGCGGAAGATAAGGGCGCACCAGTATGATCCCCACTGGTCGCGCTTCTGTCATTGGCATTGGACAGGGCAGCACGGTGGGGCTGCTGCATGGTTGCAAACTCAGAGTTTGCTCTGCTTGTCATTTCTAACCAGTCCCTGAAGACAAGTGGGGGGCCAACAAATGAGATGATATTTTGTAGATGACATTTTGGATTCAAGTTATTTTCTCCAAAACTATAGTTTGATTAGGAGCCTAAATCGAATGATTTCTTTAAAATCTCACTTGACCCCACCAATACAACACGTGAAAGTCATAGTTAGTGGCATCTACTAATGATAACTTGTTGTGGAGCATCTACTAATGATAACTTGTTGTGGACCTTTGTGCATTTATTTCCCAGTGCTCAATCTTCTATAGAAATTTATTTTGGAGGATGCAACCATTGTCCCACTCGGCAACCCATTTGCTTCAGGTGATGTTAGTATCTGCTCTGACTTGTTGGGTCAGAGCAGATACTAACTCAGGTGTGGCCAGTGGTAGTGTTATGTCTTCCTGCCACTGGGATTGGTGTGTGATCAAGAATGGGAGACCAAAGACAAAAGGGCATCATTCTGGGGGAAGTTTTTGCCTTCTTTAAACAAGTGGACTTCTCTGGACTTTGCACAGGGAAGATCTGAGCTTAGACCTTCTGTGTACCATGTGAAGTCAGAAAACGAAGCCAATGTTAGAGGAAGGCAGACCTGGCTGTTGGAAAGAAAGAAAAGCCCAGATGAAGATTGTTGAGCTCTGAATGTTGTTATGGCTGAAACAAGTTCTACATCTGGCTATTTTCATACAAGAATTAGTAAATTCACATTTGGTGTAAGCAGGTTGGACTAAATTTTCTAATCATCAGGTTCAAAGAGACTCAAAGGATACAGAAATAAAATATTTAGGTTGTTTAACTTTTGGATATATACAATGAGATTCTCAAATACATCACAATATGATTGAATTCGTTAGATTTTTTAAAGGCCTGAAAGTTGTATATATTTCTTGTTCCATGTATAGAACAGTATATAAAGTGACTGAAGCCATTGCTCCTCTGGGAGCCTAGAAAAATGTCAGGCAGGTACAATTATTTGGCCAGATGACATGTATCAGATTGGCTTTATTCATTTTAATCTTTAGTTGGTGTCTCCCTTAGGAGTCTTGTATCTATTAGGAATTTTAGGAACCTACATGGGCTAGGAACTTACTTTAGTAATAGTTTTCTAGCATGTGCAAAGTCCAGGGTTCAATCCCTAGCACCACAAAAAAATTAAAAAGAAAAGAAAACCTACATTATTTTTACATTTTCCTTACTCCAGAGTGTCTACCATATCTTCAGAGCATCCATAGCATTCATTATTTTAGTTATCAAAAAAAATGTATTGAATACCTACTAAATTGCCCTAGGAATAGAATAATACAGAGGGAAAGGAAAGAAAAAGCAGAAGCATTTCTTGTCCTTCAGTTGCTTTTAATGTATTGATTAAGGGAAAGGAGTTTGAGCTCTTCCACAGATTTCAGGGAATGGACAAGATTCATAAGTCCACACATTTTTTAATGTCTCAAAGTACATAGGTATATTTAGAAATGCCATTCACATTTCTTCTTTTTCTCTCTTCTCTGTATAAGAACAACAAGAAAAGAAGTAAACCTCTCCTACAGAATAAGGCATGTAGTGTATTTATGACTGTATTTTGAGGTTTTATTTTATAGTTCGGACTGAAGGAATAATCAAATTGTTTTGGGGAGAGTTGCTGCCTTCACCAGCTTCTGCTGCTTTCAACCATCCATCTGGAAGTATAGACAACTGATGCCATCTTTCCCCATGACATAGTCAAATTTCATAGCTTTATTTCAGAAGTTTTCATCTGTGCACATGTGACATTTAAGCCCCAGAAATATAGCTCCCTCTAGGTCTCCTTGCAAATATTTCCTACAAAAAATAAACAAAGTTGAACTTGTAATACAAAAGGTCCCATCATATTTTACAAACCACCCAAAATTTAAATCTTAGTAGACTAGATTGGAACAGTTATTTTCAAACTTTAGTGTGTATCAGTATTACCTGGAGGGTTTATTCTGTTTTATTTATGGGCCCCACCCTCAGAGTTTCTAGTTCAGATCCAGGTTGGGGCGTGAGAATTTGTGTTTTACTAAGTGTTAAGGTTATACAAATGCTGCTTATATGAGTCCATATTTCGAGATCTATTGCATTAGAGTATTCTTGAAAACAGAGTTTATCTTTATATGTTTTTATTTGTTTATTTATTCTTATTAGTTATACATGACAGTAGAATGTGTTTTGACATATTATACATATATAGAGTATAACATCCCATTCTTCTGGTTGTACACAATGTGGAATTACAGTGTTTGTATATTCATATATGTACATAGGAAAGTAATGTCCAATTCATTTCACTATCTTTCCTATTCCCATTCTCCTCCCTTCCCCTCATTCCCCTTTGTCTAATCCAAAGTTTTCTATTTCTCCCACCTCCAATTGTAAGCTAGCATCCGCATATCAGACAGAACATTCAGCCCTTTATATATTTTTATAAATGAACATTTATTTCTGTAAACTACTTCCTTGTTTTTTAAAATCATAATAAACAATAAATTCAGTATTTTAATTTTTTCCAATAAAATCACTTCAGAAAACAAGGAAAAGACATGACTTATTTAAAAATAGAGAGCCTTTAGCATAGTAAACACTACCAAGAGAGTGGAAACTGGAGAGTGAAACATCCTTGAAGACTTCCACAATCCCTAGTTCATTTTCCTTGCACATCAACCTATATTCATCTAATATACACTAAAGAAGAGGAATATTTTTTTCTTAACAGGTAATGGTTTACATTGTCCCTGATGAATGGAGTAACCTTGTTTTATTATTTCAATTTAAAAAATTCCTAGCTATAAAGATACTTTATTCATTATTTTCTGTTTCTTCTCAACTTTTAAATGTTCTGTACTCAAAAATAGTGCTGTTCCCTATATGATACTAGTTTAAACTTTAATGTTCTAATCATAAGCTATGTAGTTAATTACAAGACTTGGATGATGACTATTTGGTAGTAAAAACACTCATACCTATAGGCTTAGCATAAACCATTGAAAGAACTTTTGCTCCATTTTAATGAGGAAATATAAGCAATCATCAGATTGTAAAACATATTGTGTGAGTCTTCAAAGCTATCTCTTAATATTCAGGCAGGACCAAACATCATTAAGGTGTTTCTTTGATCTAGCTTATAACATTAAAACATCATTTTATAGTTTGGCCTCATGCCATGCAGTGCAAAACAGATTCACTGTCAGAGAAAAATGGATGATTTCTCTATTTATCTGAAAACAGGCTTCATAAACACCTCAGAATACTTTCACTCACTACCAACTTACTCTGATGTTTCTCCATTATATCTGATCCTTGAATTTAAATGGGTTAAAGAAAATAATAAATTTTTAACAAGTAAGAGTTGTATGAATTAATATTGTTTTGTTCCTCTGAAAGTACTTTTCTGAAATAGTGAAATGAAAAGTTCTTACAATGAAGAAAAATAGCATAGAAAATTGAGATACCCTGTATATCCTGGATTAACAGATTCAATATTCTTAAGCTGGAGGCTTTTTGATTGAATTCTCCACCAAACATTTGCATTACGAAAGTGTGAGTACAAAAAACGAAAATTTAATTGGGAAAAAAAGACAATTTATGCATATTTAGTTTCATTCCTCAAACAAGAACAAGTGTCCTTAGTAGCAATAGAAGCAATAGACAATAAGAACCCCATTCATCCAGTTTGAAATTTCAATATTGTTCAACATTTTTGCATTCTGGGAGAAATACTCTTATTCACTTTTCTTACAAGGCACACTTGAAATCAAACACATATACCTAAAGGAAACAAAATTATAATAATTGGTGGTCAACAGAGAATACCGTTTTAATCATTGGGATATATGAACATTTTATGTTCCTTCCACAGAATATGGTTAAGTCTTCTGGAAAAGACAAATAAATACTTATTGGACAAATTAATTCAATTCTAAAAATTTTATTTTCTTTAAGCCTATTAGGCAAAATATGTTTAAGAATTAATATTTGAAAGATTCTGTTAGTTTGTGTCTATGGTATTATATATAAATTGTGTATGCAGAACTTAAATCTCTTACTGTACAGAGTAGGGGTACATGGTTAATATTGGTCCTCTAAGAGTTATAAAACTTGTAATAGCTTTTTATTTACAGCAGAAGAAAATAATAAACTAGGTTAAGGGCCTGGGGTTGTAACAGAATTATTTTTCTATTCCAACCTGACTACTCTGGAGGCAAAATTTTCTGGTCCTGTGAAAAAAATCTTAACTGTTAAGTCAATATAGAAAACTAGACTTTTTAGTATTGGACAGAATTTAAATCAAAGGAAGCAAGAATAGCTATATCAATTAAATTTTGTATTGCTACAAACTCTATGTTAGCAATACCTGATCTCAGTCTTGGTCATTTTATATTTGTATTCATTGTTGTCTTTTTTTGTGTTTTTACCTAAGAATTCTACCATTTAATAGCAACCATACAGCACCCTCTACACAATAATTAGCAAAAAACATGAGAGTGAGACAAAAATTATAGACAATTGCTGTATATCAGAGCTTCACATATGCTGTTTTACCCAACTGGCATAAAAGCACAACAAAGTGGATATTATTATATTTGGGGAGAAGTAGAAAACCAGACTCAGGAATTACATGTTATGTTCCAAAATCTAAAAACATAGATGGTAATATTTAAATGTGGGATGGGAGGAGAGAAGAAAAAGAAAAAATAAATAAATAAAAAGCAGAAATTTTATTCTACAAGGTTTATTTTTTATGTTGTAACATCAACATATATATATATATATGGTATGCATAAATATGTCTACAATGTGCTGCATAAATTTAGTGGTAAGATAGATATGTAGAAGTCCCTGATCTCCTGATTTCACATTACTATTTAAGAGTAATTACTATGCAGTTAATTTAGTTACAACATGACTTATAATACCACTTACTGTTGTAAGTGCCACAGTAAAAACACACAGAGTACAGAAGATGAATTATTAGGTAACCTGACCTATTCTGGGGAGGAGTTGAAAATATGAGAAGTGATGGAGAGTGTAAGGCATCAGAGAGACTTACCATTTGGACTAATTTTCAGTGAATCCTGATACTTGGTCTAATTTCTTCCTTTTGTTCAGCACTGGAAAACAGACATACACACACACACACACACACAACTGTAGAGTGTCCAGGGTAACATAGAGTTAAGGGTAGACAGTATATGTCAAAGAGTTTAATTTCAACAGTACTAATAACATATTCTGGAAAGGTATTTGTGTTTGCCACCATATTGCTTTCTGGAGCACTAGATTAACTATGTAACTAATTATTCTCTTTCCTTAAAAATTTCACTCACAATCACCTATTCAAATACTGGAGTGCTTTCAGTGAAATAAGACTTTAGTAACCAACTGTTCAACCCTCTGACCTTTCTTGTCACCCCATCTCTACTCCTACCTTCTAAATTTATGATAATTTGTTATATGAGAGCAGATAACTAATAACCTCCTTCTGGAAATTATGACCCAGGTTTTACTCTCTCTCATTTATTTTTTCATGTCTTTTCCCATCTTGTTGCTGAGAGTTCAGTTATAACTTTACTTATCAAGAAGATAAGCGTCATATCTTCAAAAGTGTGGAGACTTGAGCTAGAACAAATCTGAGTTCCTGAGGGGTATTCATGTGAACATAGCATTTATCTTATTTAAGCCATTATTGGTTTTAATTTTTAAATCTCTTGATGTTAAATAATTATACATAATGTAGTAGGTATTGTTAACTAAAATTAGTTTTATTTTACTTTTTTCTATAAGAATCATGTTAATTACAGGGGATTAGGAAAGTACAAAGTATATCAAAGAAGAAATAGAACCCATTACTTTATACTCAGATATATCATTATAGTAACATTTTGGTATACTTTTATAAGTATTTTGATCTAACTTTTTGAAAATGAGGACCTCTGTAAGCGAATATTTGTGACATTTAAATGTCATGACTTCTTGTTATAAGAAAAGTTTGCTGAAATCACTTTAAAATATCTGGCTGTAATGTGAAAAAGTGCAATCAAAACAAGCATGTAGGGGCTGGGGATGTGGCTCAAGCGGTAGCGCGCTCGCCTGGCATGCGTGCGGCCCGGGTTCGATCCTCAACACCACATACAAACAAAGATGTTGTGTCTGCCGAGAACTAAAAAATAAATATTAAAAAAAAAAAAAAACAAGCATGTAGCATGAAAAATAAAAATATTCCATCCATTTCTTTACTTAAATTTAAGCATTTTTTTAAAAAGTCAGTTTAGGTCATTTTTTAATATATTCAGAAACCTCAATAACTAGGCAGATAAAGAAAATTAGATTTCCAAGCCCTAACTAGTAATCCAGGAGTTTATTTCAGATACCTAAGTAATACCTAAGTATTTTTTAAAATACTCATTAACTCATTTAAATTTGTACATATATAAGCTTTGATTTTTGCTAACATTTTCACATGCTAGGTAAAAATTTATGCAAACTCAAACTTACTATATTATTGCACTTTTTTAGAAATTGAATATTTGCTAAATATAAGTTGTGAGTTTTAGAATTTCTCAAGTCCAATGTTCTTACTAGTTATGAGCCTTTGTATTTTTATTAACTTTTTCTAAATCAATTCTTAGCTTAAGGCAAACTTGCCTGCACTCCTGCATACCTTTACTCAGCATTTCAGTTTATAATGATCTCTTTCCAGCTCTGAACAAAGTGAAGGATCAGCTTCTCCATGAAATCTCTCTTAGATAAGGGCATTTCTCTGTGATTTCTCTATCCCCCAACCCAGATCATTCCTCTCATCCTACTCAGATGGCATTAAGCACCTTACTTCTACCTAAGGTAAAGGACGTTTTTAATCTCATCTCTCATAGTTTGACTACCTAGAGATTTAAATAAATATTAAATAAAGATTAAATTTTTATTATAATTAATCTGTTAGCATTACTACTGAACAGTTACTTAATAAATAGAGATTGAAACTGTATTAGTAACTGTATTTTCTCCTTACTAAAATACATAGCCTCTTTTTCAGTGAAATATGAACTTATTTCACAGTTGAGGAAAGATTTAAGAAGAGTTTACAAAATTAGGAAATATAAACCTGAATTTTGGAAATTTATAACAAATTTATGATCTGAACTAAAGCTGTGCCAAGGAGAAATGGACAGAGTTATTGCATCTCATGTGCACTATCCTTAATGGGAGCAAATATGTGCATGTAATCATACTGAATTTCCTTTGGAAATGAAGAAAATGGAATAAAAAGGTGTAAGGAGTACAACATGACATTTAAAAAAGAATTTTGGTAATTTATAGAGACTCTTCAATTCAAGGTGAAATGTCAATTAACACCCAGAGCCTTTCATGTTCCAGAGTATTTCACAGAGAAGAAATAACCATATTGAGGTGTTCCTTTTCCAAGAGGCCTCCAGAATGTTTAACTGTATATTTATACTGCAGAACAATAGGATCTCTGATGCCAGGGTTACATGAGCAACTTTCATGTGCTTAATAGAATAGTCGTAATTTTTTCTTAAACTTTATAGTTTCTCAAAGTTATACTAGAAACTTTTAAAACCTAAAATGAATTTGTGCATTAGAAAATGAAAAATAGGCAAGTTTTATTTGGTGACTTTATGGTTTGCAAAATATATTTTTTCAAACTTAACACTTTATATTTAAAGTGTTTTTCTTTTTTAATACAGCACACATACTGTTACTGGAGAGGATGAAGATAACACAATAGATTTGTTTGGACTGTGTATACACCAATCATCAATCCATCATATTTGATTATGAAGATCAGTTCTATAATCTCATCACAGTATACACAGTGGGTTTGCAAACAAACAACACACTGGAGACACCTGAGAGGAGGAAATGGCATACATGTCCACTGTGACTACAACATACACTTGAGATCACATTAGTTAGGGATTTTGGTTTTCGTTGAAGCAAGGAAGTTGGCTTCTATTATCATTTTTCTTTTAAATTGGCACATAATAATTATAGTATGGTGTACAGTGTAATACTTCAGTAAGTTTATACAATAGGTAATGACCGAATTGGAGTAATTAGAATTTACAGATTCTTACCACTTATGAATGTTTAAAGTCTTAAGACTCCTCTTTTCTAAGTTCATCATAAAATATACAGTAGATTGTTTTGAATAATAGTCATCTTGCTGTGCTGTCGAATATGAGAGCTTATTCCTCCAACCTATATTTTTGTATCCAGTATCCATCTTCTCTATCTAACCCCACTGCCCCCTACACTTTCTACCCAATTGCTGGGAGCCATTAGCCAAGTAGGTATGACAATTTCCTTGCCAGCGTACCCCATGTTGCTGACATTTTGCAGTGACATTGAATGTAGTTGACCTTGCTCAAGGACCAGGGCGGATTAGGGTGTTCCCGGTTTAACATAATCGGGTTTAGGGCGTTCCCAGTTTAGGTTCCAGGTTTAAGGTTTAAGATTATTCCTGCTGGGAATAGGGCGTATCCTGCTGCCTGAGTTCCCCTTGAGTTCTCACGGGAT
>NW_026000057.1:47054408-47071203 GCF_001458135.2 Marmota marmota marmota | reverse complement strand
CTCAAGGACCAGGGCGGATTAGGGTGTTCCCGGTTTAACATAATCGGGTTTAGGGCGTTCCCAGTTTAGGTTCCAGGTTTAAGATTATTCCTGCTGGGAATAGGGCGTATCCTGCTGCCTAAGTTCCCCTTGAGTTCTCACGGGATTCAGACAGTATATTTTGGGAGACAGAAGCCCAGTGAAGGTGAATTTGGGAGAGAATGTGGATTTGGGCAGAGAACGTGGATTTCCCCAGAACGTGTTTGTATACGGCTGGTGTGAGTTCGGGAATAAAGAGTTGCTGTTTGAATCTACAAGCTGTGTGGTGGCTCGTGATTGTGTGCCCAGCCAGACTGCGGCATTTGTGCCCAGCCAGACTGCGGCACCCAATAAAAATCACCATTCTACTCTATTCTTCATTGAGATCAATGTCTTTAGCTCCTACAGACAACATGAACATACAATGTTTATCTTTCTGCATCTGGCTTGTTTCAGGTAAAACAGTGTCCTCTGGTGTCACTCATCTTGCCACAAATGCCAGTGCTTAGCTCATTTTTATGATAGAATAATGTTCTGTTGTGGTATAAAGATATACCACATTTTACATATCCATTTATCTGCTAATGGATATCTCAGTAGATTCTGTATTTTAGCTATTTTGAGTAATGCTACAATAAATAATGGCATGCAGGAATCTCTTTGAATGCTGACATCATTTCCTTTTGGTATATAACCAAAAGTAGGATATCTGGAACATGTGCAAGATCTACTTTAATTTTGTAAGGAACTTTCATATAGTTATCCATATGCCAAATAAAATATTTTATATAATGACTGTACTAATTTACATTCCCATCAAGTATGTCTTTTTTCTCTGCGATTTTATTAGCATTTGTTATTTTTTTGCTTTTTTTTTAAAATAAGAAACATATTTTTCAAAGGATATTATTATACTCTTAAATGATTCCATGCATTACTGTATAGGTACAGCAGACAAGACTTTCAGAGATTCAAGTTAGTGGTATAATGAAGGCGTCAACTCTGGTTCTTTAACTCCTTTAGATGAACTTATCATTCTTTTTAAAATTTTTATTATTTTTTCTCATTTATACATGACATCAGAATGTGCTTCAATTCATTGTACACATATGGAGCACAATTTTCAATTCTCTGGTTGTACACTAAGTAGGGTCACACCATTCGTGCAATCATACATGTACTTAGGATAATAATGTCTTGTGGGAGGCTATCCTTACATGTGATTTGAGTTACCTCCCCTGGCTGGGTGAGAGGCACTTAGACATAGCTGTGTCAGAGCTTTCCCCATTCTTCTCCAGGTCCAAGGGCTTGTCCGTGCAGAGGCGTGTCTGGCCACTGCCCTGAAGACCCAATCATCGTCCCTGACCTTGGGATGCTGCCCCCCTTAATCTTCATTGGATGGGATTTTCCCCAGAATTTTTTGTTCCCCAATTAAAGTCCACTCCTTGGTGTGTTCTCCCTCTCTCTCTCTCTCTCTCTCTCTCTCTCTCTTGCCTCTTCAGTAAACCTCTCTACTGCATTAGGTGGCTGGAGGCTGGAGCTAGGAGAAGCCGTCCTGGAGCTGGTTTTAAGGGTAATTAGAGTCTTGTCTCTTTAATTTAAAGCTCCCTAGCATTTTTCTCAGGGTTCGCACCTTCTTTCATGAAGCCAGCGTTGGTTGCAGCTAGAATGTCTGCCTCATTCCACCATCTTTCTTACCCCCATGTCCCCTCCCCTTTTTTCCTTCTCCTTTGCCCAATCTAAATATCCTCCACTCATCCCATGCCCCCCCATTTTTGAGTAGCACCCACTTATCAGAGAAAACATTTGGACTTTGGTTTTTTGGGATTGGCTTACTTCTCTTAGCATGATATTCTCCAACTCCATCCATTTACCTGCAAATGCCATGATTTTATTCTCTTTTGATACTGAGTAGTATTCCATTGTGTATATAGACCACATTTTCTTTATTCATTCATATATTGAAGGGCATCTAGATTGTTTCCACAGTTTAGCTATTGTGAATTGTGCTGCTATAAACATTGATGTAGCTGTGTCATTGTAGTATGCAGTTTTTAAGTCCTTTGGGTATAGACAGAAGAGTGGGATAGCTGGATCAAATAGTGGTTCCATTCCAAGTTTTCTAAGGAATCTCAACACTGCTTTCCAGATGGGTTGCACCAATTTGCAGGCTCACCAGCAATGTATTAAGTGTGCCTTTTCACCCACATCTTCACCAACACTTATCATTGCTTGTATTCTTGATAACTGACATTCTTACTGGAGTGAGATGAAATCTTAGAGTAGTTTTAATTTGTATTTTGTATTTTGATTTGTATTTCTCTAATTACTAGAAATTTTGAACATTTTTTCATGTATTTGTTGATTGATTGTATATCTTCTTCTAAGAAGTGTCTGGTTCCTTTGTTCATTTATAGATTGAGTTGTTTGTTTTATTGGTGTTAAGATTTTTGAGTTCTTTGTATATCCTGGTTATTAGTGTTTTATCTGATGTGCATGTGGTAAAAATTTTCTTCTCTTCACCTCATTGTTTCTTTTGCTGAGAAGAAGTTTTTTGGTTTGAATTCATCTCATTTATTGATTCTTGATTTAAACTGTGAAATCCATATGTAGCAAAATGAAATCAAACCCCATCATACCCAAAACTCAAAAGTAGATCAATGACCTAGGAATTAGACCAGAGACCATACGCCTATTAGAAAGAAATGTAGACCCAAATCTTCATCATGTCAGATCAGGCCACAACTTCCTTAACAAGACTCCTAAAACTTTTCATTCTTGAGAAAATTTGTTATTATTTATGGTAGTATGGCATTTTAAAGCCATGATAGGCAATTAAATTAAGAACAAAAATATTTTTGTTTATTTAAATTGATAAATCTAATGATTATCTTAAACGGATTAGCTCTCTTTTTTTGTTTGTTTTGTTTTATTTTTTCCCCTCTCACTCTTGGAGAATAAATTTTTTACAGTGATTCTTTCATTTCATACAATCTCAGATATAGTTGCTTTTCTGATTGATCCAGACAGGAAGAATCAGAAATCCTGTATTTTAGGATCTAAAATAGAAGTCTAATGAAAGGTATGGAATTTCTTTTCTCTTCTTCATAGGCATATTGGTTCAAGCATTTGATGTATGATTTTAGATTACATTTTGTTGCAGTTTTATTTTTTATGGTTCAATGTAAGGAAAACATTTTGACTATTTGGCATTTTAAGAATGATTTCCAATTTCAGAGAGTGCAGCACTTTTAACCAAATAAATCAAAGCTGTCATTTATGTGTTCAAGGTGGTATTGTCCTTGAAAATCTTATACAAGTCAGAGGTTCTTTTCTAGCCCATGGGTCAATTTTTGATTCCTCAGCTCTATTTTAACTTGGAAATCACCAATCACAACTAAGTAATTCCTCTCTGTACCATAATATGGAAAGAGACAAAACGACTTCTGTGTAGTTAAATAATTTAAACACTCCAAGAAATTGTAACATTTCTACATGTCAACATTTCTAGAAGTTATGATCAAAATCGGTGGACACTTTGGAATTTTAATATGTTCCAGTTAGGTATTAGGTTTAATAGAATTTCATTTAAGATTGAGTTACAAATTACTTAAAAGTCAAAGATCTTTTAATAAAGTAAAAACAATTTTGAAAGGTACACATCAAGGGCCTTGATTTCTGCTCATTTATTTGAATGTTTATCAAATAGACTCTGAATCAAAATCACTGAGAATATTTGAGAAAAATCAGGTCCTCTCAAGTCTGCCTTAAACCTATTTAATTAAAATCTTTAGTGGGTACATATTGGGAAGCTGCATTTTAACAATCACCTTAAGTAATTCCTGTGCAGTGAAAAATATAAGATCCTATATCCCTATTCTTTCTTAATTTTCCTTTTCTATAAAGTGAAAGTATAAAATATGTAAGGATTTTAAGCATGTTTTTATTTCCTAGCTCTATTAATTTCATTAGTACTTGAGTACCATAATGTGGGGCACAGTAGTCATTTTG
This sequence comes from Marmota marmota marmota, assembly GCF_001458135.2. Taxonomy (NCBI): domain Eukaryota; kingdom Metazoa; phylum Chordata; class Mammalia; order Rodentia; family Sciuridae; genus Marmota; species Marmota marmota. The sequence goes on along the minus strand of NW_026000057.1, from coordinate 47,067,174 downwards.
TTTTAATTATTATCACCCATATAAATGAAAATTTATAATCTATAATTCTAGTTAACATTTAACCTTATAAACATTGTATATTGTAGCCATCTTTTATTTACTTTCAGTGCTATTTTTAATCTAAAAAATTTAAATTTAATGCTGTGTGGTTTCCCTTGTCCCAGTTTTAGAACTTAAAGAACTTGAAATTAGTCTTATGTTATACCCTTCAAAGAAGAAAAGAGATAGATTGGAGAGAGGGGAAATATTCATCCTGCTGAATGATCACACAGCCAACAAATCCTATAATGATTCCACAGTCAGGTATTATTTTATCAAGAATTTGTAACGAACATTGAAATAAAAAACTAGGATAATGGAAGATCCTTGAAGAATGAAAATGATAATAAAATAAAATTATCAAGCAAGATACTAAAATTAGAGATGATGAATTTCACTTCTTTGAAAGCACCATAAGTTCCATAGGGGGCGCAGATTCTCACAAAATTCCTCTGAGCAATATGTTGGCTTGATTTTCTTTCTTTTTTTTTTTTTTTTTCATTTTTTAAAATTTTTGAAATATTTGTTTTAATTAGTTATACAAGAGAGTAGATTGTATTATTGTATCTTATTAATAGTTTTTCTCCCTCTTACACTGTCCTGAATGAAACATAGGGAGAAAATAATATGATTCTGTGTAAAAGATAAAGAAATTAAAGTATAAATGGTATTTATTTTTTCATGTAGAGAAAGAAAGGAGGTTATTGATTTGCAATCCAGTATGCTTTGCATGATTCTCTGAGACAATATGTGAAGTCTGGGATCAGTTACATTATGAGTTCCCATGCTTAAAATGTTTTAGAGAAATTAGATTACAATTTTTCATTAAAAATAATATTAATAGGAAAAATAAAAAAGCAGAATATTCTGATCAAAACCTTTATGCAAACATGAGAAGTAATAATATAATTAGTTTTGTCTAGGGGATAGTGTCATGTATGTAAACCTAACATGTAACATTCACTGCCTGAAGATCTTTCTTTTCCCTCTACCGATGTGGTACTCTCCCAAATTGCAACCCAGATATTGGGTGAGATTTGAGTCTATCATTAGTTGTTGGCTTCCAATTCAAGAGGAAATGATTTTTCTCATCTCCTAAACTGCATAGTTAAAATAATAATGAACCTAAATCCAAACATTAAATATACTTAAGAACATTTCATGAAGTGTTTATTGCTACTGAAATATTGACTGGAACTTTATTTAAAAGGCAAATTAAAACTTAAAAGTTGTCATAATGTTAGATGGAGAAGTATTTTTTTGAAAGTGTATAAACAAAGAGTTACAATGAACAGCTTTGCAAAAATCAACAGAGTTGGAGTAATTTTTTCGAAGTCTCCCTTTTAAATGACACATTGAAGCATGCAATGGAGGAAGGATAGCATCTTCAACAAATGGTGCTGGGAAAACTGGAAATCCATATGCAACAAAATGAAACTGAATCCCTTTCTCTCGCCATGCACAAAAGTGAATTCAAAATGCATCAAGGAGCTTGATATCAAATCAGAGACGCGCCGTCTGATAGAAGAAAAAGTTGGCTACGATCTACAGTCGGTGAGGTCGGGCTCCAAATTCCTCAATAGGACACCCATAGCACAAAAGTTAATAACTAGAATCAACAAATGGGACTTACTCAAACTAAAAAGTTTTTTCTCAGCAAAAGAAACAATAAGAGAGGTAAATAGGGAGCCTACACCCTGGGAACAAATCTTTACTCCTCACACTTCAGATAGAGCCCTAATATCCAGAGTATACAAAGAACTCAAAAAATTAGACAATAAGAGAACAAACAACCCAATCAACAAATGGGCCAAGGACCTGAACAGACACTTCTCAGAGGAGGACATACAGTCAATCAACAAGTACATGAAAAAATGCTCAACATCTCTAGCTGTCAGAGAAATGCAAATCAAAACCACCCTAAGATACCATCTCACTCCAGTAAGATTGGCAGCCATTAGGAAGTCAAACAACAACAAGTGCTGGCGAGGATGTGGGGAAAAGGGTACACTTGTACATTGCTGGTGGGACTGCAGATTGGTGCAGCCAATTTGGAAAGCAGTATGGAGATTTCTTGGAAAGCTGGGAATGGAGCCACCATTTGACCCAGCTATTCCCCTTCTTGGTCTATTCCCTAAAGACCTAAAAAGAGCATGCTACAGGGACACTGCTACATCGATGTTCATAGCAGCACAGTTCACAATAGCAAGACTGTGGAACCAACCTAGATGCCCTTCAATAGACGAATGGATAAAAAAAATGTGGCATTTATACACAATGGAGTATTACTCTGCATTAAAAAATGACAAAATCATAGAATTTACAGGGAAATGGATGGCATTAGAGCAGATTATGCTAAGTGAAGCTAGCCAATCCCTAAAAAACAAATGCCAAATGTCTTCTTTGATATAAGGAGAGTAACTAAGAACAGAGTAGGGTCGAAGAGCATGAGAAGAAGATTAACATTAAATAGGGATGAGAGATGGGAGGGAAAGGGAGAGAGAAGGGAAATTGCATGGAAATGGAAGGAGACCCTCAGGGTTATACAGTGGAGGAGGTAGAGAGAGAGGAGGGAAGGGGAGGGGAGAGGTGGGGAGGGGGGAGGGGGGAGGATGGGAAAGGCAGCGAGCACAACAGACACTAGTATGGCAATATGTAAATCAATGGACAAAAGAAAAGAAATTAACTGAATTTTACTTGCTGAGCTTCACAAAAATACAGAAAGCTTTACATGATAGAATAATTTCTGAATTTTTATTTGATGAAAATGTAAATGACATGAAAATAAAAGAAAATTATAGACTAATTAACCTCCAAACTCAAAATAACAATATGGGCTTTGTTGTCAATTGCACAGAAACATCTTTTTTCTCATATATTCTGGAAAATTATCAATTTTTAACTATTCAAAACAGGTAAAAAATTGCTTTTTTATGATCATTTTCTAAAATGAATAAATAACATCACATTGAAATTTCAACTTTAAATCATTTTTTGACTTTTTGATTATTAAGGAAATGCATGTTATATAATTTTGTATGTCTTTATTTTATTTCTTTTCTTTTGTGCCTTTATTGATAAAATGAGATAAAATTTGGTTAGCAAGCTTATGATCAATAAGAAACAAGAATTGTTCCTGCAGATCGGGGACAAGAATTGTTATAAAACGCAAATCCAGTCCAATTATCTGAAAAAAAAATTTTTAGAGGTCTTCTTTTGATTACCTTTTTACCTTTCAATTACCGAGTCATAATGAAAGGGTTTTTTGAAATACTTTAAAATTAAATCTTTGGATCTTAAATAGATTGACAATTTTGTTGCTACATATCTCTAATGCTATTTTATCTGAAGTTTGTATTTTATACAAATATGAACAACTGGGCATTTTTGTAGTAGTGGAACATATATTACTTAAGTTTTGTAACAAATAAGCCTTTCAGCATCCAAATTACTTAATTGTCTTTCCCATTTGACCTTTCAACACATCAGCAGAATCAAACAGGAAAAATCAAAGGCCTTCCACCATCCTAAACTTGAAAGCATCAGAGAACAGATTTTATGCAAAATATTTCCCCGAGGCTAAAGGATGAGATCACACAACCTTTCTTTGGCTTCTTAGAAACTCTTAATTTTCTGTCTTGGCACTTTCTGATAAAACAGCAGTCATAATATGAATGATAATACTCTATAGAGTGATAGATTAGAGCTAGCTTGTCCATTAAACCATAAGATGGTGTGCATTTATGAAGTTACTGATAAATGATACTTTTCTGTATTAATGCATTACTTTATTTGCCATAATTATTGATCCCTAAAAGCCATTTTTTGCATGTGCTAAAGTGCTTTAACCAAAGTTCTTTAAGAGAAAGTTCATTAGTGACCTTATAAAGTCACAAACATACACACATACAGAGAGAATAATTAAGACAGTTAAGTCACATAAAGAATAAACTTGGAATATGATATACAATACTGGAAAACTTTTAATAGAAGTCTCATATGAACAAGTAACATAAATAGCAGTCTAAAATGTGTAGATACTGGGTCCTGTCCAAAATGAAATACAGTTCAGATTTCCTGCACAGTTTGCGCAATGATCAATCATATATCAGACATAAGGAAGTGGAAAAACTGTGGTAATGTGTTAAAATACATTTTCAGGAGACCTCAGACCAAGTCCTGGAAATCTACAAATAATAATTTTAGAGGGGAAGAATGTGTCCCTGCATAGTACAGTAATTCTTTTTATCTAATAAGGTATAAGACACACAGAAGTGTGTATAAATCATTTTGTGTTTGTTCCAATTGTGCCATATGTGGATTCATAGGAGTACTTTGGACATTGTTGATGTCAAAGTGAAGAAATATGATAGTGGTTGACAGTAAAGGTGATATTCATTTGCCAAAAGCACAGAATTCACTTCTACTAATATATGATTATGAGTAAAGCAAATGGCTGCTGGAATTTTTAAAATTAGAGATGATGCAACTAGAAATTTTTTTTTTGCTCAAAAATTACTATATGCTAGCAAACAACATGGGTTAGTAAGGACTATGAAACAAAAGTATTTAAATTTTACCACAAGTAATGATTTTATTTTATTTACCACAAGTAATGTTTTCATAACGTAACAGGATAAATAAATTAATCATTTCTATAGGAGAAAGTCTTAAGTTTTCATCCTATAAATAATATACACAATGAGCAGATTATATATTATTTTTTTATAATTAACACTCTATTTGATACTATACTTCAAGTGTTTTCCCCTCTACTACTCTTTTGTTGTTCTTTTACTATACTTCTGTTTCTAGTCAGAGTATTCCTTAGAAATCTGTTTTAAAACTAAAATGAAAAAGAAAATAATAAACTAAAATGAAATAGATTGGGAAGAAATACACTGTAGAATAAAGTGTTGAACAATATCATGTGTCTAAAAATAGGTCAAATATATCAATGTGTCATTTATTTATTTATTTATTTATTTATTTTTATTTTTATTTTTATTTTTTTTTAATTTTTTATTGTGGGTTGTTCAAAACATTACAAATTTCTTGACATATCATATTCCACACTTTGATTCAAGTGGGTTATGAACTCCCACCTTCACCCCATACACAGATTGCAGAATCACATCAGTTACACATCCATTGATTTACATATTGCCATACTAGTGTCTGTTGTGCTCTGCTGCCTTTCCCATCCTCCACCCTCCACTGTATAACCCTGAGGGTCTCCTTCCATTTCCATGCAATTTCCCTTCTCTCTCCCTTTCCCTCCCACCTCTCATCCCTGTTAAATGTTAATCTTCTTCTCCTGCTCTTCGTCCCTACTCTGATCTTAGTTACTCTCCTTATATCAAAGAAGACATTTGGCATTTGTTTTTTAGGGATTGGCTAGCTTCACTTAGCATAATCTGCTCTAATGCCATCCATTTCCCTGTAAATTCTATGATTTTGTCATTTTTTAATGCAGAGTAATACTCCATTGTGTATAAATGCCACATTTTTTTTATCCATTCGTCTATTGAAGGGCATCTAGGTTGGTTCCACAGTCTTGCTATTGTGAACTGTGCTGCTATGAACATCGATGTAGCAGTGTCCCTGTAGCATGCTCTTTTTAGGTCTTTAGGGAATAGACCAAGAAGGGGAATAGCTGGGTCAAATGGTGGCTCCATTCCCAGCTTTCCAAGAAATCTCCATACTGCTTTCCAAATTGGCTGCACCAATCTGCAGTCCCACCAGCAATGTACAAGTGTACCCTTTTCCCCACATCCTCGCCAGCACTTGTTGTTGTTTGACTTCCTAATGGCTGCCAATCTTACTGGAGTGAGATGGTATCTTAGGGTGGTTTTGATTTGCATTTCTCTGACAGCTAGAGATGGTGAGCATTTTTTCATGTACTTGTTGATTGACTGTATGTCCTCCTCTGAGAAGTGTCTGTTCAGGTCCTTGGCCCATTTGTTGATTGGGTTGTTTGTTCTCTTATTGTCTAATTTTTTGAGTTCTTTGTATACTCTGGATATTAGGGCTCTATCTGAAGTGTGAGGAGTAAAGATTTGTTCCCAGGGTGTAGGCTCCCTATTTACCTCTCTTATTGTTTCTTTTGCTGAGAAAAAACTTTTTAGTTTGAGTAAGTCCCATTTGTTGATTCTAGTTATTAACTTTTGTGCTATGGGTGTCCTATTGAGGAATTTGGAGCCCGACCCCACAGTATGTAGATCGTAGCCAACTTTTTCTTCTATCAGACGGCGTGTCTCTGATTTGATATCAAGCTCCTTGATCCATTTTGAATTCACTTTTGTGCATGGCGAGAGAAAGGGATTCAGTTTCATTTTGTTGCATATGGATTTCCAGTTTTCCCAGCACCATTTGTTGAAGATGCTATCCTTCCTCCATTGCATGCTTTTAGCCCCTTTATCAAATATAAGATAGTTGTAGTTTTGTGGATTGGTTTCTGTGTCCTCTATTCTGTACCATTGGTCCACCCGCCTGTTTTGGTACCAGTACCATGCTGTTTTTGTTACTATTGCTCTGTAGTATAGTTTGAAGTCTGGTATCGCTATACCGCCTGATTCACACTTCCTGCTTAGCATTGTTTTTGCTATTCTGGGTCTTTTATTTTTCCATATGAATTTCATGATTGCTTTCTCTATTTCTACAAGAAATGCCGTTGGGATTTTGATTGGCATTGCATTAAACCTATAGAGAACTTTTGGTAATATCGCCATTTTGATGATGTTAGTTCTGCCTATCCATGAACAGGGTATATTTTTCCATCTTCTAAGATCTTCTTCTATTTCTCTCTTTAGGGTTCTGTAGTTTTCATTGTATAAGTCTTTCACCTCTTTTGTTAGGTTGATTCCCAAGTATTTTATTTTTTTTGAAGATATTGTGAATGGAGTGGTTGTCCTCATTTCCATTTCAGAGGATTTGTCGCTGATATACAGGAATGCCTTTGATTTATGCGTGTTGATTTTATATCCTGCCACTTTGCTGAATTCATTTATTAGCTCTAATAGTTTCTTTGTAGAGCCTTTTGGGTCTGCTAGGTATAGAATCATATCATCTGCAAATAGTGATAATTTAAGTTCTTCTTTTCCTATTTTGATGCCTTTAATTTCTTTCGTCTGTCTAATTGCTCTGGCCAGTGTTTCGAGAACTATGTTGAACAGAAGTGGAGAGAGAGGGCATCCCTGTCTTGTTCCAGATTTTAGAGGGAATGCCTTCAGTTTTTCTCCATTCAGAATGATGCTAGCCTGAGGCTTAGCATAGATTGCTTTTACAATATTGAGGTATGTTCCTGTTATCCCTAGTTTTTCTAGAGTTTTGAACATAAAGGGATGTTGTACTTTGTCGAATGCTTTTTCCGCATCTATGGAGATGATCATATGGTTCTTATCTTTAAGTCTATTGATGTGGTGAATAACATTTATTGATTTACGTATATTGAACCAGCCTTGCATCCCAGGGATGAATCCTACTTGATCATGGTGTACAATTTTTTTAATACGTTCTTGTATCCGATTCGCCAGAATTTTATTGAGGATTTTTGCATCTAGGTTCATTAGAGATATTGGTCTGTAGTTTTCTTTCTTTGAAGTGTCTTTGTCTGGTTTAGGGATCAGGGTGATGTTGGCCTCATAGAATGAATTTGGAAGTTCTCCCTCCTTTTCTATTTCCTGAAGTAGCTTGAAAAGTATTGGTATTAGTTCTTCTTTAAAGGTTTTGTAAAATTCTGCTGTATACCCATCCGAATACCTACTACTTTCATCTCTCTCTCCTTCTTTCTCTTTCTTCCCTTCCTTCTTTACTCCCTCCCTCCCTTTTTTCTTTCTTCTCTCCTTCCTTCCTATTTCAATAAACATACAATATGTGTTTCATGAATTATTCCCTTATAATAATATTTTCAGTCTTTATAAATAATATGAATTTATTAAATGGGACCCATGTGAATTATTAACTGAGTGTAAATTTTCTAGGAATCATATTCTACAATCCAAAAATCATAGGAACTAGCTTTGTTGTACTTTTTTAATTGCCATTTTAAAGCCAAAGCTGCATTAAAATTTTCTTAGTTATTTCTTAGTTATTGTGAATCAAACCAAAAATAAAAATCAATGAATGAAGGTAGTTATAAAAAGTGGGGTGGGAGGGAAAGGGAGGGGGCAGGGGATTAGCAAGGATCATGGAATGTGATAGACATCATTATACTAAGTACATGTATGTAGACTTGAATTGGGTGTCAACATACTTTATATACAGAAATATGAAAAAATATGGTATATATGTGTACTAAGAATTGTAATGAAAAAAAAGTACATGTATAAAGGCATAAATTGGTGTGAACAAACTTTACATACAGAGATATGAAAAATTGTGCTCTATATGTATAATAAGAATTGTAATGCATTTTACTGCTGTTGTGTATTTAAAAAAATAAAATCAATGAAAGAAAAAAGAGTCATACATGAAAAAAAATAATATTTAAATGAGTCCTATTTTCTATGATTCAAGTATATAAGACTATTTCACAACTAAAGCAAAATACCATAACAGCAAAGAGTTCTTTAATAATTGGGTATATATTGAGAATATCAGAATAACTCATTATAGGATTCAACTAGAGAAACATAGTTCCACGTGCATGGATGATTTTTATGACACGATTTTGTGATTGTATTGCATGCTTGGATAAACTGAAGAAGTTTTTTTGTTTGTTTGTTTTTTTGTTTTGTTTTGTTTTGTTTTTATCAATTTGTTTCTTTTTTTATTTTTTCCAAGCATTCTATTGGTGTTAAGATGCATTCTGAGGTATCTTGCTACTACTTTTATTTAAGTGAAGAAAAATTAATTATTTAACTGTTTGATCCAGTATATCAAATATAATGTGAAAATATTCAGCCTTATTATATTCAAAGGAATACAAATTTAAACAAAAATTAGGCAATTTTGATGATTTTTAAATTATCATCAACATTAAGAATAACAACATCTTAATGCTGGCAATTCCCCAGTAATGCTGGTATATTACATAGAACTTCATACATCTCTTGGAAAACAATTTGAAATTATATATCACAAACCACTGAAAACTTAATGTTCTCTGACTCTGTATTTTCTCTTGGGAATTTATCCCAAGGAAACTTCAAAAAAAGAAAAAATAAATAAATAAATAACTTTGAGTATATGGAATTCATTAGGTACCAATTACAATGAAAAGTTAAGAATAAATTTAATACTAAAAACATGAAAATAGCTAAGTCAAAGTGTAATGGTTAATTTGAATTGTCTACTTGATTGAATTAAGAGATGCTGGAAATTAACAGGTTTTGGGGTGTGTCAATAATAATGTGTGTAAAAATGACTGGCCTGTGTGATAGAGAAGTGAAGACCCTCCCTAAGTGTGGGCAGCACTGTCCAAATGGTCGGAATCTTGGATGGAATAAAAATTGGAAGAAGAGGGGAGCTGCAGCACATGTAAGCTGAATTCTTCTTTAATGAGTTCATGATTGCTGCTGTGATTGCTTGAGCATATCAGACTCCCATTTCTTAATTCTTCTAAGTGAACTCTGCCAATGATTCTCCAGGGAGTTTACAGAAGTCTTCCATTTCAGACTGGAGTAACATCATGGATCTCTCTTAGAGTTCTGAGTCTTCAGCATCTTGGATTGTGCAACTACTTTTGCTCTAACTCTCCAGCCAGCAGGTGGTCATTGTGGACTATCCAGCCTCTGGTTGTGTAAGCCAATGTAATAAATCCTCTTTTATAATCATACATTCTATTGGTTCTGTTCCTCTAGAAAACCCTAATATACAAAATATTGTCAGCTAATATAATATTATAGTATTGAGGAGATCCAACATGGCGGCGGGCGGGGAGGCAGCGCTTTCAGTACCTCCTCAATAACGGGGTCAGAGAGACGCATTGATAAGCTTGGATTCTACCTGCTGAGAAACTCCTAGCAAAATTCCACTGAAGAGAGACCAGCCAGGAATTAGTAGGATTTTTAGAGGTGACAGTTTGCCCCAGACGAGTGAATCTCCGCCACGCAGCACAGAGGTCCAGACCTGCCAGCAGCTGCCCACGCGACTCGGCGACCATCGGCCGCCCGCCCGCCCGCGGCCCCCCACGACTGGGCAGCTAACCTCCAAGGCACAGCTCAGCAGGAGTGGCGCAGGAACTCTAGGAAGAGGTCTCTAGCCAAGCCTTCATGAAATAGCGAACCAGGAACTGAAACCAACCAGAGACAGACCAATCCCACCCCTACCTTCGGACACTCCGGCGAGGAGCCTGGGGCCCGCCATAGCAGAGACGTGACGTCACCGGAGTTCGGCTGATGGAATTCATTCCCAGCGGAGTCCACTTTAGCAGGTGTGTGACTCCCACCCCCTCCAGATACAAGCAGCCAGGAAAACCTTGGGAATCTCTCCGGGGGCATGTCTGTAGGGAAGCAGAGGGGATTCCGGATCCCCAACTCCTCTTACCACCAGCTGTGACACCCAAGGTCGTAGCTGCCAGTTTCCGGGGGCATGCCCACCAAAGGGGTCCAGAAAAATTAATCTATTGGTTCCCAGATCACCACACCACAGCACTGGGGCTTAGATGAATGACAGAGAGAGTGCTCAGTCATTCGGGAAATAGGACACGCTGTGGGGCTGAAAGTGTAACAAGATCTTTGGGGAACCGCCTCCGGTGAACAGGACCTGGCTGGCTGGCTGGCAGGAGGAAGGGGGGGAGGGCCCGGAGAAGTGAAACGACTCTGGACTAACAGGATTGAGAGACTCCCAGGAGCCGCCTTACAGGGATTGCTATCAGCACATAGAGGGCAGAAGCTCGGCTCGGAGGGCACAGCTCCACCTACTGGAAGAGAAGAAAATGGATCTCTAAGACTTCAATTTTTTTTCTCTCTCTTTGTTCTTTTCTCCCCTTTTCCTTCTTTCTTTATTTCCCGTTTCAAGTTTTATTGTTCTTTCCATTCTCCTCTAATATATATATATATATATATCTCCTTCTTAAGAGCACCTTCCTTCCCCTACCCCCCAAATTTCATCCCACGCATTACGTCTTCCATTATGTGTAATTGTCTAAATGCAAATAGGTGAATGTTTTGAGGCCATCTATACGGCTCCTAAATACCTAGCTACTACCAACACCCTGATCCAATCGACGGTTAGTATCCCCCTTCAGTAGAGCAACCTTCTAAAGTAGCCAAGACATACTAACCCTTATACCTTCATAGCACCTAACCTAAAGTCCTAAAAACAAACAACAAATCACAATATGCATACAGAATCCGGAAGCCGTTTATAAATTGAATGAATCAGCTTTAAAGTACAATAAAGCCCAACATCTCTAGGCATAATCTCCCACCACAAAGGAGAGACAACAGAGATAAACAAAGCCAAAACAAATGTATAGGAGAAAGCAGTTACTAAGCAGTCAAACAGAGCTGGAAAGTAATGTGAACAACATGAAAAAACAAGGGAATAAAAGGATTACAAACAATGCAGGACAACTTAAATCTACAGGAGGACCTAGAGGCATCAGAAAAAAGGACAGAGAAAGAATTCAAGGCATACCTAACTCAGATGGAACGGAATATTAGAGAATACATGAGACAGCAAGTCCAAGCAATGAAAGTATATTTTGAAAATGAATTAAATAAATAAATTCAAATGGCAAAGAACGAGCTCTACAAGGAGACAGAGATTTAAAAAAAAATCAAACAGTAATCCTAGAAATGCAGGAAACGATAAACCAAATTAAAAACTCAAACGAGAATATTACAAATAGACTAGATCAAGTAGAAGTCAGAACATCACAAAATGAACACAAAGTTTATCAACTTCAAAAGAATATAGTCAACACAGAAATGATGCTTAAAACTCACGAGCAATCTATCCAAGAGATATGGGATGATGTCATAAAAAAAGCAAACTTGAGACTCATTGGGATAGAAGAAGGTATAGAGGTTCAAACCAAAAGAATGGACAACCTATTAAATGAAATAATCCTAGAAAACTTCCCAGATATGAAAGAAGTAATGGATTGCCAAATCCTGGAAGCCTACAGGACCCCAAACATTCAAAACCATAATAGACCAACTCCAAGACACATAATTATGAAGATATCCAACATACAGAACAAGGAGAGGATATTAAAAGCTACTAGAGAAAGGAGGCAGATTACATTCAGGGGTAAACCAATTAGGTTAACCGCTGATTTTTCATCACAGACGTTGAAAGCGAGAAGATCCTGGAACAACGTATTTCAAACGCTGAAAATAATGGATTCCAACCAAGAATACTGTATCCAGCAAAATTAAGCTTCAGATTTGACAATGAAATTAAAATATTTCATGATAAACAAAAGTTAAAAGAATTCACAGCCAAAAAACCAGCACTGCAAGGCATTTTGAGCAAAATACTGCAAGAAGAGGAATTGAAAAATAGCACCCAAAACTAACAGTGGGAGGTATCTCAGTAAAGGGGGAGAAAAATAACCAAAGAGGAAAAACTAGCCAAACTAAAACAAACAAATAAATACACATGACTGGAAGTACAAACCATATTTCAATAGTAACCTTAAATGTTAATGGCTTAAATTCACCAATCAAGAGACATAGACTAGTAACCTGGATTAAAAAAAAAAAAAAACAGATCCAACAATATGCTGCCTTCAGGAGACTCATATGATAGGAAAAGACATACACAGGCTGAAGGT